>NC_051215.1:50748783-50763783 GCF_015220715.1 Pygocentrus nattereri | reverse complement strand
CTGGAGAGCTTATAAATGCAAATAAGTCAATTTGTCTCCAAATTATTGATGTTCGTCTTAAATCTCTCCCTTTGCCTTTTCGTTATCTGCTTCGCTGTGTGTCCAGCAGTCTGCGCGTCAGTCTGCAGCGTTAAAGGTTGGTGAATTAGCAGTTAAGTGTAACTCCAGTGTTTAAGACCATTTATTTTCAAACCTTTGTTTAGCTACAAAGCTAACTACTAATTTTTCAGTAGCTGCCCCAACCCTGAGATCTGGTCAGCTGCCCCCATCAGGTGAAAGGAAGAACTGCAAATTGCAAAGCCCGTGGCTGTCGGACTTCAAAAATTCAAAAAGCAAATGGTAGTGTTTTGTTCCTTTAGCGTTATCAGGTGTAACTGTGTTTACAGCTTGGATCTAAACTTTAGTCTTTTATCCATATAATGCTTTTAGGAAGGGTTATGACGATTTTAAGGGTCTGTGACTGACAGGGGCCCTAAAAAATAATAATACATTTGGTATTTATTTTTTCAGTGTTAAATTATTTACTTATAATCATGAATAGAATATTAAGAGTATTTACATTACAAGGGTTCGGTCCTCTTTCCAAAAAAGGCACGAACAGTACTTGTTTGCAGTGAGGAATTTGGGTGAAGCATTGTGTGCTTCTTAAAGAAAAATCGGTCCTTCAAAAATGAAAAGAAAGAAAAGAAAGACATGAGTGAGGAGGCGGATGCACATGCTGAGAAAAGCGAGACTTATCTAAGGGCAAATCCAGGGTCATAGTCTAAACAGTTCAGGTTCAAATAGCCAATACGGAAAGCAGGAGAGCCAGACATGACAAAATGAACACAGGCATAAAAATCCAAACAAGACAGAGATTCAAACACCACTGCAGATAACAGCAACAAAGCCCAGCCAAGGCAAGGGGCAAACACAGGGCTTAAACGCACAGGGAAAATGAGGGCCAGGCGGAAAACAGGTGGAGACAATCAGGGGCAGAGGTACGAAATGAGGGGGCTAAACCACAACAAATGCACATGGACAAGACTGGGAGGGGCCAATCGTGACAATGAGAGACAAAAGAAAGGGTGTATATCACTCCATTTTTCCACAAAGAAAGGAGGATGTAGTCATAGCACACTGAAAGTATACTGGATGAAACAGTATTTACATAACTCCACTTCTGTGTGGAATCTGATCCCTCAACATGTCTTTTCTTGTGTTTGGGGGTTTCCCAAACATTTCCTCCTGCTGGGAAACTATAATACTATATACTATAATAAGTGATACTGTTTCAATCCCACAAACGGGGAAATTCCACCTCCGTATTTAACCCATCCGTGAAGTGAACACCACATACACACTAGTGAATACACACACACACTAGGGGCAGTGAGCACACTTGCCCGGAGCGGTGGGCAGCCCTATCCACAGTTGGGGGTTAGGTGTCTTGCTCAGTCATGGATTGTCGGCACTGAGGATCGAACCGGCAACCTTCCAGTCACAGGGCCAGTTCCCACTAAATACTAATCATCACATTAAGCTTTGTAACCGGCTCTTTAATCACAGGCTTTCATTTACAAACATCATTCATCCCCATATCGATTTTTAATTTGTAATAAATGCAACATTGCATTTAAAACAATTTTATAGTCAGTGCAATGTTAT
Source organism: Pygocentrus nattereri (assembly GCF_015220715.1). Lineage (NCBI taxonomy): Eukaryota > Metazoa > Chordata > Actinopteri > Characiformes > Serrasalmidae > Pygocentrus > Pygocentrus nattereri. The sequence continues at coordinate 50,762,136 of NC_051215.1, read as the reverse complement.
CAGCAAGAGCATATTGCTGATGAGTCAACCATTTAGTAAAGAAGGTGTACTGTATAGAAATATGACAGTGACCCCAAGAGAACTTGCTGTAGTGGTTGAAGCTTTCCTGTCCAATACATACAAGTTATTTTAAAATTGCAATTACAATATTTCTTCACAAGTGTCCCCTTGCTATTCTGTAAACCCACACATAAATAAAATACACTATAGATAAGATAAGATAATCCTTTATTAGGCACACAATGGGGAAATTGTCAGTGTTACAGCAGCAAAGGAATAGCAAGGCACTCCAGAAGAAAAAGCAAGAAGAAGAGAATTAACAACCAAGTAATTAACCGTGTTAATTTACCATGTTAATTACTTAACAACGTTTTTGTAAAAACAATATAAAAACAAAAATGAACAATATAAAGAATTATAAATAAATAAAGGAAAATTATTTACACTGCAAGGATCAAATACAAACCTTTTAAAATGATCAACTGGAAAACAATGTTGTCCTTGTGACTAATAAACTAATAAAGTTAAAGGGATTTCTTTCAAGCCCATTAATAGGTTCTACCCATGTCCTGCAAAAATAAAGTGATAAGATGTGCTAAAGAAAAAAATCCCTAAGCGGAAGAAACCTTGAGAGAAACCAAGACTCCAAAGGGCAACCCATCCTCCTCTGGTTGTCGCCAGATTGCAAAACAATAGCACAAGAAGAACAATATCAACAGAAGACAGGATTTTACAGTTAAAATATAATTAATATAATTAATTAATTAAACATCAAAATCATATATGTAAAATAGTAAATAAAAACAACTGAAAAAAGTGCTTGTGTCATAAAGATGGTAATAATTAATGAATAGAAATATGGACACTTAAACAATTAAATATATAAAGCAATCAGAATAAAGTAAACATAGAATAAGAGTGAAAAAAGATCTTGAGATCTAGAAAACCTCATCCCGCTGAGTCCTTTACTCAACAGCTGGAACTCCCAGTTCTCCTTGGTCTCCATTGAAATTTTTTTTAAAAAGGTGTTACGCAGTCCAGGTGTTTCTAATGAAGTGGGAAGTGAGTACTGAAAAAAGAAATTGGACAGAAGTATTCAGGTGAACCAGTGATGACCGATGACTGCTGTTGAAAATTAATACTTCCTAACATGACTTTTCCCTTTCATCAGAAATAATTTAGGTGGGTTCCATGCATGTTAACAGCACAAAAAAGAATGTATTTCCTCATAGATTAAATAATATATATTAAACTTTTCTACTTATAAATGCTAATTCACAAAAAGTAAACCGCATTTTCATATCTTCAAAAAGGAATTAAAGCTGTACAATGATATCACTATCCACACACAAACACTTGAAAATGGTCATGAGCAAAACTACAGAATTCATCCTTCACCTAACTGTCTACCAGGGGCCAAATGGTGAGAGCACGCTTTGGCACAGGGAGATGAATGAAAGTTTTTCCTGTTTATTCTTGTTATTCAAAGATTTCTCTTTTGAAATTTCAAAAGAGGGGAAAATTTCTCTTTCCCTCACGCCGTCAGACTTCCAGAATCGCAAAAGCTAACAGCGTTTTGTTCCTCATTGCTGTTGTTACTCTAACAATGAGCCATGCAACACACCACAGCTATTTCGATTGGTGGAATGTTGACAATATGGCAGTGGCAGTAAGGTTAATGCTAACTGCCACAGGTGCTGCCATAAGGCCTATCTGTGTCACAAAAGGCCATAGCTAAGTCCATATGTAAACATTAATGAATTGGCACTTACCAACACAGGTCACAGATGATAATGGTTTTCATTAACTCAGGTTTTTTACACTTTAGAAATGGGCATCCTCTACTTTAAAAAGTACAAAGTCTATAAAGTATGAAGTCATTTTTTGTATCTGGAGCTTCAAAATTAGTGAGTTTACTACTTAAAGGAAAGAAAGGCTTAAAGCCTCTCCATGGATCACCACCTTATCGTGGTGGAGGGGTTTGTGTGCTTGAATGATCCTAGGAGCTATGTTGTCTGGAGCAAAAGCCCCTGGTAGGGTCTCCCATGGCAAACTGGTCCTAGGTGACAGGCCAGACAAAGTGTGATCCATAGTTCAAGTTCAAGTTCAAGTAGAAAGTGATGAGGTCGTCCGGTAGGCTGTCTGTGGAGCTGATGTTGCTGGTGATGGTCCTGTATTCTGTGATGTGTTGTAGGCCTTGCCACATCTGCCTGGAGTCAGCAGTGGAGTAGAAGCCATCCAGTTTCTCCCTGTACTGCGTCTTGGCTGCTGTGATGACTTTCCTCAGTCTGTACTTCGCAGCTTTGTACTCTGTCTCATTGCCTGATCTGTATGCAAGAGAGCGAGCATGGAGCATGTGTCGTACCTGACTGTTAATCCAGGGCTTCTGGTTGGGGAACCTCTTCACTTGTGTGGTGGGCACGATGTTATCCACACACGTGCTGATGTAGCCGGACACATGTTCAGCATATTCCTGTATGCTGACAGAAGAGTCCTCCGCAGTGGCTGCAGCTTTAAACACATCCCAGTCTGTCGTAGCAAAACAGTCCTGCAGTATGCTCTCAGTCTCCGGAGACCATACTTGAACCGTTTTGGTAACCGGATGTGTTTGTTTCAGCCTTTGTCTGTAAGCCGGGTACATGAACAAGGAGATGTGGTCTGAGAGTCCAAAGTGGGGGCGGGGTGCAGCCCTGTATGCACCGCGTACATTACTGAACACGTGATCCAGGATGTTTTTGTCACGAGTTGGAACGTCCACGTGTTGGAAGTATTTCAGAAATACAGTCCGTAAGTTGCACTGGTTGAAATCACCGGCAATTATAAACACGGCATCAGGGTGAGCCGTCTCTAACGCGCTGATGACGTCATGGAGTTTGCCGAGCGCTGCTGCAGAGTTAGCCCGCGGATTAATATAAACAGATGTTAAAAACACAGCACAGAACTCCCTTGGTAAATAATAGGGACGACATTTTAACAGCAGGAACTCCAGGTCTGGTGAGCAGTGCTTATAAACGGTCCGTATGTCTCTACACCACGCGTTGTTTACAAACACACACACACCTCCACCCTTAGCCTTACCGGAGGCTGCCGTGCGATCTCCGCTATGCACAGAGTGAGTCTCTAGCTGGATAGCGCTGTCCGGTACTCTGTCTGAGAGCCAGGTTTCAGTGAACATTAGAGCGCAGCACTCTCTTGTTTCCCACTGAGATGTTATCCTAGCTCTCAGCTCGTCCAGCTTGTTCTCCAGTGACCGCACGTTAGCTAGCAAGAGGCTAGGCACTGGTGGTCGGCTAGCGCGAGCCTTTAGCCTAGCATGCAGCCCTCCCCTCTTGCCTCGCTTGCGTCGCGGCTTCTGGAGCGCTCTACTCGGATCAGCGTGCTCACTCGCGGTCGGTAGGTCTGGGTCTTCCTGGTGGTGGTGGTGGTGGCTGCGGGAGCGGACAATGGGTTGTAGCTCCGGTGGAATAAAGCTGCTAAATCCATGCATGTTGTTGTCTTTTGCGATGTCCAGCAGAGTTTGTCTGTCGTAAGTTAAGAGTGCCTGGCACTTGTGCACTGTAAAGAGAGCATTAATGCACAGAAAAAGAAGAAAAAGCCGGCATTCTTGAGCAGAGCGAGCAAACACGTCTGCCTCGGGGGGCGCCATGTTGCAACAGCAACTCCAGAAATCTCCCCTATGAAAACAAGAAAGCAGGACTTATGTACCCTGCCCGGATCAGGGTTACCGGGGCCCCACCCTGGAGCCAGGCCTGGGGGAGGGGCTCGCCAGCGAGCGTCTGGTGGCCGGGCCCAGCCCGAAGGAGCTACATGAGTCCCCCCTCCCATTGACCCACCACCGATGGGAGGGGCAGTAGTAGGGGTTCGGTGCTTTGTGGATCGGGCAGTGTCCGAAGGTGTGGTCCTTGGCATTCTGATCCTCGGTTACTGAAACTGGCTTTTGGAACTTGGAATGTTACCTCACTGGTGGGGAAGGAGCCTGAGTTGGTGCGCGAGGTTGAGAGATACCGGCTAGATATAGTCGGGCTCACCTCAACACACAGCTTGGGCTCTGGGTCCAATCTCCTTGAGAGGGGCTGGACTTTCTTCTTTTCTGGAGTTGCCCATGGTGAGAGGAGGCGGGCAGGTGTGGGCTTTCTCGGGCAGACTCGGCACCTGTATGTTGGGGTTTTCTCCGGTGGACGAGAGGGTAGCTTCCCTACACCTTCGGGTTGGGGAACGGGTCCTGACTGTTGTCTGTGCTTATGCACTGAACAGCAGTTCAGAGTACCCAGCCTTCTTAGAGTCCTTGGGAAGGACGCTTGAAAGTGCTACTCCTGGAGACTCTATTGTCCTACTGGGGGACTTCAACGCTCACGTGGGCAACGACAGTGAGACCTGGAGGGGTGTGATTGGGAGGGATGGCCTCTCTGATCTGAGCCTGAGGGGTGTTCAGTTTTTGGACTTCTGTGCAAACCACAGTTTGTCCATAACGAACACCATGTTTGAACACAAGGATGTCCATAAGTGCACATGGCACCAGGACACCCTAGGCCGCAGTTCAATGATTGACTTTGTAGTCGTGTCATCAGACTTGCGGCCATGTGTACTGGACACTCGGGTAAAGAGAGGAGCTGAGCTGTCAACTGATCACCACTTGGTGGTGAGTTGGATCAGGTGGTGGGGGAAGATGCCGGTCAGACCAGGCAAACCCAAACGTATAGTGAGGGTTTGCTGGGAACGTCTGGCAGAAGAACCTGTCAGATTGATCTTTAACGCACACCTCCATCAGAACTTTGACCAGATATTGGGGGAGGCGAGGGACATTGACTCAGAATGGGCCATGTTCCGCTCCTCTATTGTTGAAGCGGCTGACTGTAGCTGTGGTCGCAAGGTAGTTGGTGCCTGTCGGGGCGGTAATCCTTGAACCCGGTGGTGGACATCCCAGGTGAGAGATGTCGTCAAGCTGAACAAGGAGTCCTACTGAGCATGGATGGCCTATAGGACACCAGAGGCAGCTGGCAGGTATCGAAAGGCCAAGTGATCTGCGGCTTTAGTTGTTGCCAAGGCAAAAACCCGGGTGTGGGAAGAGTTCGGTGAGGCCTTGGAAAGTGACTTTAAGTCGGCTCCGAAAAGAATCTGGCAAACCGTCAGGCGACTCAGAAGGGGAAAGCAGTGTGCCACTAGCACTGTATATAGTGGAGATGGTGTGCTGCTGACTTCGACAGAAGATGTCATTGGGCGGTGGAAGGAATACTTTGAGGACCTTCTCAATCCCACCAACACGTTCTCCAGTGAGGAGGCAGAGTCTGGGGACACGGGAATAGATTTGTCCATTACTGAGGCTGAAGTCGCTAAGGTAGTTATAAAGCTCCTTGGCGGCAGGGCTCCAGGGGTGGATGAGATCCGTCCCGAGTTCCTCAAGGTTCTGGATGTTGTGGGGCTGTCTTGGCTGACACGCCTTTTCAACATTGCGTGGACATCGGGCGTGGTGCCACTGGATTGGCAGACTGGGGTGGTGGTGCCTCTTTTTAAAAAGGGGTACTGGAGAAGAGAGTCCGGCTCATAGTTGAACCTCGGATTCAGGAGGAGCAGTGCGGGTTCCGCCCTGGTCGTGGAACACTGGACCAACTCTTTACCCTCTCCAGGATTCTGGAGGGTTCATGGGAGTTTGCCCAACCAGTCCACATGTGCTTTGTGGATCTGGAGAAGGCATTCGACTGTGTTCCCCGGGGTATTCTGTGGGAGGTGCTTCGGGAGTCTGGGGTACATGGCTCTTTGCTACGAGCCATTCAGGCCCTGTACAAACAAAGCAGGAGTTTGGTTCGCATGGCCGGCAGTAAGTCAGACTTGTTCCCAGTGAGAGTTGGACTCCATCAGGGCTGCCCTTTGTCACCGATTCTATTCATAATTTTTATTGATAGAATTTCTAGGTGCAGTCAGGGGATTGAGAAGGTGTCCGGTTTGGTGACCTCAAGGTCACATCGCTGCTGTTTGCAGATGATGTGGTCCTATTGGGGACATCAGGCCATGAACTTCAGCTTTTGCTGCATCTGTTTGCAGCCCAGTGTGAAGCGGCCGGGATGAGGATCAGTACCTCCAAATCCAAGGCCATGGTTCTCAGGCGGGATAGGATGGAGAGAACTCTCTGGGTCGGGGATGAGCTCTTGCCTCAAGTGGAGGAGTTTAAGTATCTCGGGGTCTTGTTCACGAGTGATGGTAAAAGGGAGCGGGAGATTGACAGGCGGATTGGTGCTGGGTTAGCAGTGATGCGGGCTCTTTACCGGTCTGTTGTGGTAAAGAAAGAGCTGAGCCATAAGGCAAGGCTCTCGATTTATCCGTCGATCTACGTTCCCACCCTCACCTATGGTCATGAGCTTTGGGTAATGACCGAAAGAACGAGGTCGCGAATACAAGCGGCTGAAATGAGTTTCCTCTGCAGAGTGTCTGAACTCTCCCTTAGCGATAGGGTGATAAGTTCGGTCATCCGGGAGGGACTCGGAGTAGAGCCGCTGCTTCTTCACGTCGAGAGGAGCCAGCTGAGGTGGTTCGGGCATCTGGTTAGGATGCCTCCTGGACGCCTCCCTTGGGAGGTGTCACAGGCAAGTCCACCTGGGAGGAGACCCCAGGGAAGACCCAGGACACACTGGCGTGACTATATTGCCCAGCTGGCCTGGGAGCGCCTCAGAATCCCCCCCAGGGAGCTAGTGGAAGTGGCTGGGAAGGGAGGTCTGGGCCTCATTGCTTATGATGCTGCCCCCGTGACCCGAACCCCGGAGAAGCGGAAGATAATGGATGGATGGATGGATGGATGGATGGATGGATGGATGGATGGATGGACTGCTTGAAGTAAGGTATTGGAGGACATAAGAATGGTTGATAAACCAGTCATTGGAAAATAAATAAAACAATCTTTCAGAAAAGGAGAGCGTCAGGATTGTGATTGACTGTAACACAGTCATAAGTGGCTTAGACTCCAGGCACACATCCATTACTTTGAAGTCAGTCCATTGTGGGTCTAGCATTGTACAGTGGGTTGCAAAAGTATTCATACCCCTTGAACTTTTCCATATTTTGTCACATTACAACCACAAACATAAATATATTTCACTGGAATTTAATGTGAAAGACCAACACAAAGTGGTATACAATTGTGAAGTGGAAAGAAAATTATACATGAATCAAAACATTTTTTACAAATAAAAAACTAATAAGTGCGACGTGCAAAAGTATTCAGCCCCCTTTTCCCTGAGTGCAACCAATTGCATTCAGAAGTTGCCTGATGACTGCTAATGACTCAAAAGGGTCCACCTGTGTGTAATCTAATCTCAGTACAAATACAGCTGCTCCGTGACGGCCTCAGATGTTGGTTAAGAGAATATTGGGGAGCAAACAGCATCATGAAGTCCAAAGAACACACAAGACAGGTTAGGAATATGGTTTTGGAGAAGTTTAAAGCAGGCTTAGGTTATAAAAAGATTTCCCAAGCTTTGAACATCTCACGGAGCACTGTTCAATCCATCATCCGGAAATGGAAAGAGTATGGCACCACAGTAAACCTGCCAAGACAAGGCCGTCCACCTAAACTTACAGGCCGAACAAGGAGATCACTGATCAGAGAGGCAGCCAAGAGGCCCATGGTGACTCTGGATGAAATGCAGAGAGCCACAGCTCAGGTGGGGGAAACTGTCCACAGGACAACAATTAGTCGTGCACTACACAAATGTGGTCTTTATGGAAGAGTGGCAAGGAGAAAGCCATTGTTAAAAGAAAACCATAAGAAGTCCCGTTTGCAGTTTGCCAGAAGCCATGTTGAGGACACAGCAAACATGTGGAAGAAGGTGCTTTGGTCAGACGAGACCAAAATAGAACTTTTTGGCCACAATGCAAAACGCTATGCGTGGCGGAGAAATAACACTGCACATCACTCTGAAAACACCATCCCCACTGTCAAATATGGTGGTGGCAGCATCATGCTCTGGGGGTGCTTCTCTTCAGCAGGGACCGGGAAGTTGGTCAAAGTTGATGGGAAGATGGATGGAGCCAAATACAGGGCAATCTTGGAAGAAAACCTGTTGGAGTCAGCAAAAGATTTGAGACTGGGGCGGAGGTTCACCTTCCAGCAGGACAACGACCCTAAACATAAAGCCAGAGCTACAATGGAGTGGTTTAAAAAAAAGAATATTCATGTGTTAGAATGGCCCAGTCAGAGTCCAGACCTAAACCCAATTGAGAATTTGTGGCAAGATCTCAAAACTGCTGTTCACAAACGCTCTCCATCCAATCTGACTGAGCTTGAGCTGTTTTGCAAGGAGGAATGGGCAAGAATTTCAGTCACTAGATGTGCAAAGCTGGTGGAGACATACCCTAAAAGACTTGCAGCTGTAATTGCAGCAAAAGGTGGCTCCACAAAGTATTGACTCAGGGGGGCTGAATACTTTTGCACGTCGCACTTATTAGTTTTTTATTTGTAAAAAATGTTTTGATTCATGTATAATTTTCTTTCCACTTCACAATTGTATACCACTTTGTGTTGGTCTTTCACATTAAATTCCAGTGAAATATATTTATGTTTGTGGTTGTAATGTGACAAAATATGGAAAAGTTCAAGGGGTATGAATACTTTTGCAACCCACTGTATATGAGCAAAAGAGCAAATTATATGTGATGTGGATGAGAATGTGTAGCCAAATGCTGCAACTATGAGGACACCGAAGTCTGAAACAGCACCCTTGTAGTCTACTCAAGTAGTCAGCCACATTCCCACAGACTTAAATTCGAAAAATATTTATTATGTGTCATTTTTTTATTATATAAAATTTGATTTGTTTTCCATGAGCGCTGTCGCTGTATTATGGCCAATCAGAATCTGAAAAGCTCTTCTTTATTTTTTTCAATCCTCCAATCACTGCTTGGCAATAGTTGCCAATTGCTTCAGTACAAGATCAGCATTAGGTTAGTAACTAGCCCAGAACTGCCCAGTGAGCAGTCAACGGTTCTCATCTGATCGCAGATCAGTTTATCTCTACACTGCCCTGAGAACAAGAGTGACTTTGACTTCCTATAGCAGCACACATGCTATAGGCTAACATATAACATGGCTGTGGTAAAAATGTAGAGTTTATTAGCGCAATTAACACGTTAATATTGTAAAATAAACCCATATATAAATTTTTTGTTTGGACCGATCATAATGTTGTTGGCTAAATTAGCATGTTTATTCTAGCTCCAGTAGCTGCTGAGTTTAGGCTACAGGCTCCTTAGTCGGTAGCAATTAGATGAGGAATTAAAGTTGTGACGTTACTGTGTTACCTACACAAACTACAGCCAGTATGAGAAAGTTCACTGTTAAATAGCGTATTTGTGGTATAGTATCATGTAGTTAATATTATGAAGAAATCAGCAGGTACGTTAATGTTAGGCTGTATTGTGTCTCAGTAACTTTATGATCTGCTGCCTTTCTTGTTAGCTGAGGTTTGGTAGAAACAGCTGTTTTTAATGTATGTTTATGTTATGAGATGCTAATAAACAAGCAAAGATAGAGAAAGAGAATGAGAGAGACAGAAAGATTATAATAATAATAATAACATGAAACAAAATGTAGTGTAAGTCTTTACTACTTAATAGATTTACAAAAACTATGCATCCACCTTCACTTTGTTGTTCGGCTTATTAGGTCTGTGATTGAAAATGGATCTTTTTTCCAAGATGTCTAGTCTTTTGTAGGAATAATTTAAAGATATTTCTGAAATGTTTTGATGCTTTTAGAGTAATTAATATTTTTTAAAAATTAATTAAAATAAAAAAATATACGTTAGGCATGATGTAATATCCGTTCACTCTTTGACCTGGTCTTTCTGTTTTTGCCTTTTTCTTCATTTCCTAGTGTTGTGTGTTTTTGTTTATCTGCCATGTGCCTTATTTTCTTCTGACATGTGCTTTTGTTGGCATGTTGGCTCCTCCCCAGTCCTGCCCTGTCCTCACCTGTTCTTTGTCTCTTAGCCATGCCCTCTCATTGATCTCAGGTGTTTCTTGTTTTCTGTTAGTTTTATACCCCTCGGTTTGCTCGGTCCCTTTGTCCTGCATTGTGTCTATATACTCTGTTGCTCTTTGTCTTGTTATGGATTTATGCTCCACTCACCTCTGCTACTGTGTTTTTGGCATCCTGCCCCAATGCCCCCTATGATCGTGAAATAACTAATTGTTGCTCATTGTGGCAATTCTTAGTTGCTAATCTTGAAAAATCATCAAAACTGAAATATGATTATTTTTTGCAATGCTTTTAAATTTACAGTTAAAAAAATGATGCAGAAATGGTGATAAATACTCACTTTAATGATATAAAGAGAAGAATGTTCTCAAAAATTTCTCACTCATTTCACAATACATAAAAATAATCAAATTCATTTGTTGTCGCCATGTAGATAAAGTGCAATATAAATAACAGTACTTCAGACATTTCCCTTAAATACAACAGTACAAATTTTTATTTAATTAATAAATTAACATGAAATACTGATACTGGAAAATAAATTAATTAAATAAATTAAAAATGTTCATGATTTTATATATTCAATAAATTATATTCCTCTGAAAATGTAACATCCTGTATAAATCCAGCAATACAGGCACAAAATATAACATAGACTAAAACACAAGCAACTAAAGAGAGACACTACAGAGGGACAGACCTACATTTTTAACATTCACCCTTTTACTCCAGATAGTATAGAAGTAAACATATTGATATTTTCAAAGAACTGGCATTTATTCACCATAACAGGTTTTAAATCAATGTAAGGTGTTGTCACATGAAGAACTTGTTCTTTAGAAGAGGCTGTTGTGTATTGGATACTCCACATTGTATGACCGTCGTCTATGCCAGCGTCTACGAACGGCTCCACAGCAACCAGAAAGCATTATCTGCAGGAAAAGAAACCATAAAAAATATTAAGAATACTACGGCCAATTTATATATTATGTTTACCATCTATAATTAAAGTGTTACTTAATACATAGTATCACTAACTGGCCCTAACAGCATTTTACTCTCACTCAGGCTTACTGAACACTCACCGATATTGTTGAACAAGTATCCAAATACTCATTCTCAGAATCACCCAAAAAATCAATAATATTTTAAGCAGTTTTAGTTGTCAGAAGAAAAGATGCACTTCCATTTTAATTAATGTATCTGAGATTTCATCCTCACTGACTGTGCTAGATACGTTTTTATGTCCAACAAAATATGAGCCTTTTCATCCTTATGTGTTTTTTAGTTAGACCTGGACTATATATTGATATTGTATCATTATCATCATCAATTCCGTCTGCATCTGTCATTACATAGAGAGCATGAATAATCAAGTGTAAATAGATTTAGTGCAGCGCGACATGACATTTTTTTTATAGTATTTTTTGTCATAGTTTTATATTTAAGTATTATAAGTATTATTATAAGTATATCTAAGTATTATATTTAAAGTAAAATACTGGGGCTTCTTGTCAGTTCTAGCTTATTGAACCTCAGAAAAATTAAATATTGTGATATGTCTCATGAAATATATATATATATAGGTTTATATAGGTAATATATATAGGTTTGATGATATTCTATTTTTGCTGTGTTGCCTACCCCAGCGTCGAGTCTATTTATTTCCACTTGTGCATTAATGAAGTGTGAACGTCATGTCACTTTCAGTGTTCTATGATCTTTTTGGTGTGCTAGTTGCAGAGCTGCTTCTGTGCCACGCTAACTGTGTGGAGGAGACTCTTCTCTCAAAATTGTGATTGTAATTTTGGAGAAACAAACAGATCTGTTGTTTGTGCTGTCAAGTTTCAAACCTGCTTTTATTTAGAAAAGAAAGTCCAATCATTTAAACTGCTCCCACACATGATTTTTAATCTCTGGAAAATGTAGATTGATTCCCTCAGAGGAAAGATGATGTGAATGTCTGGTATGAATTTATGATATATTCAACTAAAACATCTACATGTTATTTATTTTTCAGCAGTTTCTTTATATTAAAAGTACTGGTTCCTTTGAATTTAATGTAACTTTCAGTTAATAACTGCTTTCATTTAAAATGCAGGCACTCTGGAAGAACTTACGCAGAGTATAATCCAGCAGGGTACGAGAATGATGGCAATACCGCATGGGATAATGATGGCTAGGGCCCATCCTGGAAACCCTCCTCCAGCTAATCCACTAATTTTGAGTATTTCCTTCAGAAATCCACTTGGTGTCTTGATATCTCCTTCCACAAAGACGTATTCTGCATTAGCCTGAATCACAGTGTCGTTACCCCTAGAAAGAACAAAGAAACCAAGTGAAATTAGTCATTTTTTATTGTCTGTGAACTTTCTTAGTTCATGATTGCTGGCAGATTCAAATCAGTAAATGCTGAATCATTGCTTACGTGTAGTTTGCTCGTTGGAAGACGAATGGTGGAGCATTTGGGTCATTTAGGATTTTGTTCAGCTGAAGATGAGAATAAAAATCAGTTATGAGCTATAACGGCAGAAGTATCTTTTGTGTAGATTTCAAACCAGCAAGAAATTCAGAATAGGAACATTTTTAGTTAAGCTCACAAATTTATTCTAGTGGAAGAGTTTATAAGATCGTCTGACACTCACTAGGCCATTGATGGTGTTTTGGATTGCATCATATGTTTCATTCCTCAGTTCAATGTTTTTAGACATGTTCACATTGCTGATTTTGAATGCGAAGCTGATAGTGTATGAGTTGCTGCTCGTTTCTAAAAAGAAATGATGGAGTTAATTAACAGATTATAACATTTCATAAAAAGTCACTACTTCTCATATTAAATTAGCTGTTAGACCAGTTCTTAGCTAAACATGTGGGCTCTCAGCAGAAAAACAACATTTTAAAGTTATTACAAAGTTGACACTCCAGTCCAGAAAGGAAACTCACTCTGATAGGTGACGTTCTGGATGCTCACTGGGTTATTCAGTTTCTGTGTGCTGACATCTCGCTTCATTCTGACACTTGAGTCCAGCAGGGCACTAGCAGCATTAAGAACCTCTGCCTCACTGGGTAGAGTGGTCAGGTTCTTAAACACCAAGCGGATATAAATCAGCACAGTCCCCACTCTGAAAAAGAACCGAAAGTAAGATTTCTAAATTACATAGAGAAGTGGAGAATGAGCGATGAAGAGGACTTGAAAAAACACTGAATGATTTCATAATTATATTATATATTATATAGACTTACAGTACATTATATCATTATTGTAATGGGATGAAGAAAACAGCAGGACATGTGAGAAAACTTACTTTTACAACACATAGTGAAGTTTTTTATTTAACTTAACTATTGTAGCATTGCACTTACAAAGTTGGAGCTGCTGTGATCTG
>NC_051215.1:50695152-50748583 GCF_015220715.1 Pygocentrus nattereri | reverse complement strand
CTAGGCCGCAGTTCAATGATTGACTTTGTAGTCGTGTCATCAGACTTGCGGCCATGTGTACTGGACACTCGGGTAAAGAGAGGAGCTGAGCTGTCAACTGATCACCACTTGGTGGTGAGTTGGATCAGGTGGTGGGGGAAGATGCCGGTCAGACCAGGCAAACCCAAACGTATAGTGAGGGTTTGCTGGGAACGTCTGGCAGAAGAACCTGTCAGATTGATCTTTAACGCACACCTCCATCAGAACTTTGACCAGATATTGGGGGAGGCGAGGGACATTGACTCAGAATGGGCCATGTTCCGCTCCTCTATTGTTGAAGCGGCTGACTGTAGCTGTGGTCGCAAGGTAGTTGGTGCCTGTCGGGGCGGTAATCCTTGAACCCGGTGGTGGACATCCCAGGTGAGAGATGTCGTCAAGCTGAACAAGGAGTCCTACTGAGCATGGATGGCCTATAGGACACCAGAGGCAGCTGGCAGGTATCGAAAGGCCAAGTGATCTGCGGCTTTAGTTGTTGCCAAGGCAAAAACCCGGGTGTGGGAAGAGTTCGGTGAGGCCTTGGAAAGTGACTTTAAGTCGGCTCCGAAAAGAATCTGGCAAACCGTCAGGCGACTCAGAAGGGGAAAGCAGTGTGCCACTAGCACTGTATATAGTGGAGATGGTGTGCTGCTGACTTCGACAGAAGATGTCATTGGGCGGTGGAAGGAATACTTTGAGGACCTTCTCAATCCCACCAACACGTTCTCCAGTGAGGAGGCAGAGTCTGGGGACACGGGAATAGATTTGTCCATTACTGAGGCTGAAGTCGCTAAGGTAGTTATAAAGCTCCTTGGCGGCAGGGCTCCAGGGGTGGATGAGATCCGTCCCGAGTTCCTCAAGGTTCTGGATGTTGTGGGGCTGTCTTGGCTGACACGCCTTTTCAACATTGCGTGGACATCGGGCGTGGTGCCACTGGATTGGCAGACTGGGGTGGTGGTGCCTCTTTTTAAAAAGGGGTACTGGAGAAGAGAGTCCGGCTCATAGTTGAACCTCGGATTCAGGAGGAGCAGTGCGGGTTCCGCCCTGGTCGTGGAACACTGGACCAACTCTTTACCCTCTCCAGGATTCTGGAGGGTTCATGGGAGTTTGCCCAACCAGTCCACATGTGCTTTGTGGATCTGGAGAAGGCATTCGACTGTGTTCCCCGGGGTATTCTGTGGGAGGTGCTTCGGGAGTCTGGGGTACATGGCTCTTTGCTACGAGCCATTCAGGCCCTGTACAAACAAAGCAGGAGTTTGGTTCGCATGGCCGGCAGTAAGTCAGACTTGTTCCCAGTGAGAGTTGGACTCCATCAGGGCTGCCCTTTGTCACCGATTCTATTCATAATTTTTATGGATAGAATTTCTAGGTGCAGTCAGGGGATTGAGAAGGTGTCCGGTTTGGTGACCTCAAGGTCACATCGCTGCTGTTTGCAGATGATGTGGTCCTATTGGGGACATCAGGCCATGAACTTCAGCTTTTGCTGCATCTGTTTGCAGCCCAGTGTGAAGCGGCCGGGATGAGGATCAGTACCTCCAAATCCAAGGCCATGGTTCTCAGGCGGGATAGGATGGAGAGAACTCTCTGGGTCGGGGATGAGCTCTTGCCTCAAGTGGAGGAGTTTAAGTATCTCGGGGTCTTGTTCACGAGTGATGGTAAAAGGGAGCGGGAGATTGACAGGCGGATTGGTGCTGGGTTAGCAGTGATGCGGGCTCTTTACCGGTCTGTTGTGGTAAAGAAAGAGCTGAGCCATAAGGCAAGGCTCTCGATTTATCCGTCGATCTACGTTCCCACCCTCACCTATGGTCATGAGCTTTGGGTAATGACCGAAAGAACGAGGTCGCGAATACAAGCGGCTGAAATGAGTTTCCTCTGCAGAGTGTCTGAACTCTCCCTTAGCGATAGGGTGATAAGTTCGGTCATCCGGGAGGGACTCGGAGTAGATCGAGAATAGATTCTCCACATCGAGAGGAGCCAGCTGAGGTGGTTCGGGCATCTGGTTAGGATGCCTCCTGGACGCCTCCCTTGGGAGGTGTCACAGGCAAGTCCACCTGGGAGGAGACCCCAGGGAAGACCCAGGACACACTGGCGTGACTATATTGCCCAGCTGGCCTGGGAGCGCCTCAGAATCCCCCCCAGGGAGCTAGTGGAAGTGGCTGGGAAGGGAGGTCTGGGCCTCATTGCTTATGATGCTGCCCCCGTGACCCGAACCCCGGAGAAGCGGAAGATAATGGATGGATGGATGGATGGATGGATGGATGGACTGCTTGAAGTAAGGTATTGGAGGACATAAGAATGGTTGATAAACCAGTCATTGGAAAATAAATAAAACAATCTTTCAGAAAAGGAGAGCGTCAGGATTGTGATTGACTGTAACACAGTCATAAGTGGCTTAGACTCCAGGCACACATCCATTACTTTGAAGTCAGTCCATTGTGGGTCTAGCATTGTACAGTGGGTTGCAAAAGTATTCATACCCCTTGAACTTTTCCATATTTTGTCACATTACAACCACAAACATAAATATATTTCACTGGAATTTAATGTGAAAGACCAACACAAAGTGGTATACAATTGTGAAGTGGAAAGAAAATTATACATGAATCAAAACATTTTTTACAAATAAAAAACTAATAAGTGCGACGTGCAAAAGTATTCAGCCCCCTTTTCCCTGAGTGCAACCAATTGCATTCAGAAGTTGCCTGATGACTGCTAATGACTCAAAAGGGTCCACCTGTGTGTAATCTAATCTCAGTACAAATACAGCTGCTCCGTGACGGCCTCAGATGTTGGTTAAGAGAATATTGGGGAGCAAACAGCATCATGAAGTCCAAAGAACACACAAGACAGGTTAGGAATATGGTTTTGGAGAAGTTTAAAGCAGGCTTAGGTTATAAAAAGATTTCCCAAGCTTTGAACATCTCACGGAGCACTGTTCAATCCATCATCCGGAAATGGAAAGAGTATGGCACCACAGTAAACCTGCCAAGACAAGGCCGTCCACCTAAACTTACAGGCCGAACAAGGAGATCACTGATCAGAGAGGCAGCCAAGAGGCCCATGGTGACTCTGGATGAAATGCAGAGAGCCACAGCTCAGGTGGGGGAAACTGTCCACAGGACAACAATTAGTCGTGCACTACACAAATGTGGTCTTTATGGAAGAGTGGCAAGGAGAAAGCCATTGTTAAAAGAAAACCATAAGAAGTCCCGTTTGCAGTTTGCCAGAAGCCATGTTGAGGACACAGCAAACATGTGGAAGAAGGTGCTTTGGTCAGACGAGACCAAAATAGAACTTTTTGGCCACAATGCAAAACGCTATGCGTGGCGGAGAAATAACACTGCACATCACTCTGAAAACACCATCCCCACTGTCAAATATGGTGGTGGCAGCATCATGCTCTGGGGGTGCTTCTCTTCAGCAGGGACCGGGAAGTTGGTCAAAGTTGATGGGAAGATGGATGGAGCCAAATACAGGGCAATCTTGGAAGAAAACCTGTTGGAGTCAGCAAAAGATTTGAGACTGGGGCGGAGGTTCACCTTCCAGCAGGACAACGACCCTAAACATAAAGCCAGAGCTACAATGGAGTGGTTTAAAAAAAAGAATATTCATGTGTTAGAATGGCCCAGTCAGAGTCCAGACCTAAACCCAATTGAGAATTTGTGGCAAGATCTCAAAACTGCTGTTCACAAACGCTCTCCATCCAATCTGACTGAGCTTGAGCTGTTTTGCAAGGAGGAATGGGCAAGAATTTCAGTCACTAGATGTGCAAAGCTGGTGGAGACATACCCTAAAAGACTTGCAGCTGTAATTGCAGCAAAAGGTGGCTCCACAAAGTATTGACTCAGGGGGGCTGAATACTTTTGCACGTCGCACTTATTAGTTTTTTATTTGTAAAAAATGTTTTGATTCATGTATAATTTTCTTTCCACTTCACAATTGTATACCACTTTGTGTTGGTCTTTCACATTAAATTCCAGTGAAATATATTTATGTTTGTGGTTGTAATGTGACAAAATATGGAAAAGTTCAAGGGGTATGAATACTTTTGCAACCCACTGTATATGAGCAAAAGAGCAAATTATATGTGATGTGGATGAGAATGTGTAGCCAAATGCTGCAACTATGAGGACACCGAAGTCTGAAACAGCACCCTTGTAGTCTACTCAAGTAGTCAGCCACATTCCCACAGACTTAAATTCGAAAAATATTTATTATGTGTCATTTTTTTATTATATAAAATTTGATTTGTTTTCCATGAGCGCTGTCGCTGTATTATGGCCAATCAGAATCTGAAAAGCTCTTCTTTATTTTTTTCAATCCTCCAATCACTGCTTGGCAATAGTTGCCAATTGCTTCAGTACAAGATCAGCATTAGGTTAGTAACTAGCCCAGAACTGCCCAGTGAGCAGTCAACGGTTCTCATCTGATCGCAGATCAGTTTATCTCTACACTGCCCTGAGAACAAGAGTGACTTTGACTTCCTATAGCAGCACACATGCTATAGGCTAACATATAACATGGCTGTGGTAAAAATGTAGAGTTTATTAGCGCAATTAACACGTTAATATTGTAAAATAAACCCATATATAAATTTTTTGTTTGGACCGATCATAATGTTGTTGGCTAAATTAGCATGTTTATTCTAGCTCCAGTAGCTGCTGAGTTTAGGCTACAGGCTCCTTAGTCGGTAGCAATTAGATGAGGAATTAAAGTTGTGACGTTACTGTGTTACCTACACAAACTACAGCCAGTATGAGAAAGTTCACTGTTAAATAGCGTATTTGTGGTATAGTATCATGTAGTTAATATTATGAAGAAATCAGCAGGTACGTTAATGTTAGGCTGTATTGTGTCTCAGTAACTTTATGATCTGCTGCCTTTCTTGTTAGCTGAGGTTTGGTAGAAACAGCTGTTTTTAATGTATGTTTATGTTATGAGATGCTAATAAACAAGCAAAGATAGAGAAAGAGAATGAGAGAGACAGAAAGATTATAATAATAATAATAACATGAAACAAAATGTAGTGTAAGTCTTTACTACTTAATAGATTTACAAAAACTATGCATCCACCTTCACTTTGTTGTTCGGCTTATTAGGTCTGTGATTGAAAATGGATCTTTTTTCCAAGATGTCTAGTCTTTTGTAGGAATAATTTAAAGATATTTCTGAAATGTTTTGATGCTTTTAGAGTAATTAATATTTTTTAAAAATTAATTAAAATAAAAAAATATACGTTAGGCATGATGTAATATCCGTTCACTCTTTGACCTGGTCTTTCTGTTTTTGCCTTTTTCTTCATTTCCTAGTGTTGTGTGTTTTTGTTTATCTGCCATGTGCCTTATTTTCTTCTGACATGTGCTTTTGTTGGCATGTTGGCTCCTCCCCAGTCCTGCCCTGTCCTCACCTGTTCTTTGTCTCTTAGCCATGCCCTCTCATTGATCTCAGGTGTTTCTTGTTTTCTGTTAGTTTTATACCCCTCGGTTTGCTCGGTCCCTTTGTCCTGCATTGTGTCTATATACTCTGTTGCTCTTTGTCTTGTTATGGATTTATGCTCCACTCACCTCTGCTACTGTGTTTTTGGCATCCTGCCCCAATGCCCCCTATGATCGTGAAATAACTAATTGTTGCTCATTGTGGCAATTCTTAGTTGCTAATCTTGAAAAATCATCAAAACTGAAATATGATTATTTTTTGCAATGCTTTTAAATTTACAGTTAAAAAAATGATGCAGAAATGGTGATAAATACTCACTTTAATGATATAAAGAGAAGAATGTTCTCAAAAATTTCTCACTCATTTCACAATACATAAAAATAATCAAATTCATTTGTTGTCGCCATGTAGATAAAGTGCAATATAAATAACAGTACTTCAGACATTTCCCTTAAATACAACAGTACAAATTTTTATTTAATTAATAAATTAACATGAAATACTGATACTGGAAAATAAATTAATTAAATAAATTAAAAATGTTCATGATTTTATATATTCAATAAATTATATTCCTCTGAAAATGTAACATCCTGTATAAATCCAGCAATACAGGCACAAAATATAACATAGACTAAAACACAAGCAACTAAAGAGAGACACTACAGAGGGACAGACCTACATTTTTAACATTCACCCTTTTACTCCAGATAGTATAGAAGTAAACATATTGATATTTTCAAAGAACTGGCATTTATTCACCATAACAGGTTTTAAATCAATGTAAGGTGTTGTCACATGAAGAACTTGTTCTTTAGAAGAGGCTGTTGTGTATTGGATACTCCACATTGTATGACCGTCGTCTATGCCAGCGTCTACGAACGGCTCCACAGCAACCAGAAAGCATTATCTGCAGGAAAAGAAACCATAAAAAATATTAAGAATACTACGGCCAATTTATATATTATGTTTACCATCTATAATTAAAGTGTTACTTAATACATAGTATCACTAACTGGCCCTAACAGCATTTTACTCTCACTCAGGCTTACTGAACACTCACCGATATTGTTGAACAAGTATCCAAATACTCATTCTCAGAATCACCCAAAAAATCAATAATATTTTAAGCAGTTTTAGTTGTCAGAAGAAAAGATGCACTTCCATTTTAATTAATGTATCTGAGATTTCATCCTCACTGACTGTGCTAGATACGTTTTTATGTCCAACAAAATATGAGCCTTTTCATCCTTATGTGTTTTTTAGTTAGACCTGGACTATATATTGATATTGTATCATTATCATCATCAATTCCGTCTGCATCTGTCATTACATAGAGAGCATGAATAATCAAGTGTAAATAGATTTAGTGCAGCGCGACATGACATTTTTTTTATAGTATTTTTTGTCATAGTTTTATATTTAAGTATTATAAGTATTATTATAAGTATATCTAAGTATTATATTTAAAGTAAAATACTGGGGCTTCTTGTCAGTTCTAGCTTATTGAACCTCAGAAAAATTAAATATTGTGATATGTCTCATGAAATATATATATATATATAGGTTTATATAGGTAATATATATAGGTTTGATGATATTCTATTTTTGCTGTGTTGCCTACCCCAGCGTCGAGTCTATTTATTTCCACTTGTGCATTAATGAAGTGTGAACGTCATGTCACTTTCAGTGTTCTATGATCTTTTTGGTGTGCTAGTTGCAGAGCTGCTTCTGTGCCACGCTAACTGTGTGGAGGAGACTCTTCTCTCAAAATTGTGATTGTAATTTTGGAGAAACAAACAGATCTGTTGTTTGTGCTGTCAAGTTTCAAACCTGCTTTTATTTAGAAAAGAAAGTCCAATCATTTAAACTGCTCCCACACATGATTTTTAATCTCTGGAAAATGTAGATTGATTCCCTCAGAGGAAAGATGATGTGAATGTCTGGTATGAATTTATGATATATTCAACTAAAACATCTACATGTTATTTATTTTTCAGCAGTTTCTTTATATTAAAAGTACTGGTTCCTTTGAATTTAATGTAACTTTCAGTTAATAACTGCTTTCATTTAAAATGCAGGCACTCTGGAAGAACTTACGCAGAGTATAATCCAGCAGGGTACGAGAATGATGGCAATACCGCATGGGATAATGATGGCTAGGGCCCATCCTGGAAACCCTCCTCCAGCTAATCCACTAATTTTGAGTATTTCCTTCAGAAATCCACTTGGTGTCTTGATATCTCCTTCCACAAAGACGTATTCTGCATTAGCCTGAATCACAGTGTCGTTACCCCTAGAAAGAACAAAGAAACCAAGTGAAATTAGTCATTTTTTATTGTCTGTGAACTTTCTTAGTTCATGATTGCTGGCAGATTCAAATCAGTAAATGCTGAATCATTGCTTACGTGTAGTTTGCTCGTTGGAAGACGAATGGTGGAGCATTTGGGTCATTTAGGATTTTGTTCAGCTGAAGATGAGAATAAAAATCAGTTATGAGCTATAACGGCAGAAGTATCTTTTGTGTAGATTTCAAACCAGCAAGAAATTCAGAATAGGAACATTTTTAGTTAAGCTCACAAATTTATTCTAGTGGAAGAGTTTATAAGATCGTCTGACACTCACTAGGCCATTGATGGTGTTTTGGATTGCATCATATGTTTCATTCCTCAGTTCAATGTTTTTAGACATGTTCACATTGCTGATTTTGAATGCGAAGCTGATAGTGTATGAGTTGCTGCTCGTTTCTAAAAAGAAATGATGGAGTTAATTAACAGATTATAACATTTCATAAAAAGTCACTACTTCTCATATTAAATTAGCTGTTAGACCAGTTCTTAGCTAAACATGTGGGCTCTCAGCAGAAAAACAACATTTTAAAGTTATTACAAAGTTGACACTCCAGTCCAGAAAGGAAACTCACTCTGATAGGTGACGTTCTGGATGCTCACTGGGTTATTCAGTTTCTGTGTGCTGACATCTCGCTTCATTCTGACACTTGAGTCCAGCAGGGCACTAGCAGCATTAAGAACCTCTGCCTCACTGGGTAGAGTGGTCAGGTTCTTAAACACCAAGCGGATATAAATCAGCACAGTCCCCACTCTGAAAAAGAACCGAAAGTAAGATTTCTAAATTACATAGAGAAGTGGAGAATGAGCGATGAAGAGGACTTGAAAAAACACTGAATGATTTCATAATTATATTATATATTATATAGACTTACAGTACATTATATCATTATTGTAATGGGATGAAGAAAACAGCAGGACATGTGAGAAAACTTACTTTTACAACACATAGTGAAGTTTTTTATTTAACTTAACTATTGTAGCATTGCACTTACAAAGTTGGAGCTGCTGTGATCTGCTGAGGTGGAGCTGCTGTGATTTGCTGAGGTGGGGCTGCTGTGATCTCCTGAGGTGGAACTGCCGTGATCTCCAGAGTTGGAGCTATCGTGTTCTGCTGATGTGGAACTGTTGTAATGTCCAGAGTGGAAGATGTTGTGATCTCCATAATTGTTGATGTAGTTCTCTCTGGAATGTTGAGTATTTCATTCAGAAATCCACTTGGTGTCTTGATATCTCCTTCCACAAAGACGTATTCTGCATTAGCCTGAATCACAGTGTCGTTACCCCTAGAAAGAACAAAGAAACCAAGTGAAATTAGTCATTTTTTATTGTCTGTGAACTTCCTCAGTTCATGATTGCTGGCAGATTCAAATCAGTAAATGCTGAATCATTGCTTACGTGTAGTTTGCTCGTTGGAAGACGAATGGTGGAGCATTTGGGTTATTTAGGATTTTGTTCAGCTGAAGATGAGAATAAAAATCAGTTATGAGCTATAACGGCAGAAGTATCTTTTGTGTAGATTTCAAACCAGCAAGAAATTCAGAATAGGAACATTTTTAGTTTAGCTCACAAATTTATTCTAGTGGAAGAGTTTATAAGATCGTCTGACACTCACTAGGCCATTGATGGTGTTTTGGATTGCATCATATGTTTCATTCCTCAGTTCAATGTTTTTAGAAATGTTCACATTGCTGATTTTGAATGCGAAGCTGATAGTGTATGAGTTGATGCCCGTTTCTAAAAAGAAATGATGGAGTTATTTAGCAGATTATAACATTTCATAAAAAGTCACTACTTCTCATATTAAATTAGCTGTTAGACCAGTTCTTAGCTAAACATGTGGGCTCTCAGCAGAAAAACAACATTTTAAAGTTATTACAAAGTTGACACTCCAGTCCAGAAAGGAAACTCACTCTGATAGGTGACGTTCTGGATGCTCACTGGGTTATTCAGTTTCTGTGTGCTGACATCTCGCTTCATTCTGACACTTGAGTCCAGCAGGGCACTAGCAGCATTAAGAACCTCTGCCTCACTGGGTAGAGTGGTCAGGTTCTTAAACACCAAGCGGATATAAATCAGCACAGTCCCCACTCTGAAAAAGAACCGAAAGTAAGATTTCTAAATTACATAGAGAAGTGGAGAATGAGCGATGAAGAGAACTTGAAAAAACACTGAATGATTTCATAATTCTATTAGACGTATGATATTTTATATCATTATTGTAATGGAATGAAGAAAACAGAGCGACATGTGAGCAAACTTACTTTTACAACACATAGTGAAGTTTTTATTTAACTTAACTATTGTAGCATTGCACTTACAAAGTTGGAGCTGCTGAGATCTGCTGAGGTGGAGCTGCCGTGATCTCTGGAGTGGGAGATGTAGATGTAGTTCTATCCAGAACTGAAGTTGTTGAAATCTCTGGAGTTGGAACTGCTGTGCTCTGCAAAGCTGTGATTGCTATTGGGGGCATGGTGGGTGTGTTGCCTATGAACATTTCAAATATGTTAATATGAAACAAGCCATGAGTAAAAATATCTGTGAATAAGGCAGAAACACATTAAAAATGAGTAATAGGGGAATTCTATAAAATTTTAAATAATAACTAAATA
Source organism: Pygocentrus nattereri (assembly GCF_015220715.1). NCBI lineage: Eukaryota > Metazoa > Chordata > Actinopteri > Characiformes > Serrasalmidae > Pygocentrus > Pygocentrus nattereri. The sequence continues at coordinate 50,738,172 of NC_051215.1, read as the reverse complement.
TACGAGACCTATTGAGATAACGATATTGTATTTTAACTCACCACTATGTGTCTTCAGCTCATTCAGGAAGCTGATTGGTGTTTTAGCGTCTCCCTCTTGGAAGCTGTACTGCATGTTACCATCAACCTGGTTTGCTGACGTTCTGTTTCAGGAAAATGAAAGAAACATAAGTTTAACACTGTTTACTACACAATAACCATGAAAGTTAGAAATTTCAGAATATTAAACATTTGTGTTGTGAACTAACCTGAAGTCAGAGCTCTGGGGTTCAAACAGTTCTGCACTAGGTTCATTAAGCAGTGTGTTTAGCTGGAGACAGAAGCAGAGGGTTTGAGTCCCAATGACGCATTTTATTGACCGATAAAAGTTATTTAAATTAACCAGATGACTGTCTAATCAATGTTGCCCAAAACTGAAATAAAATTTTCAATTAATTTACATCTAAAATATTGCAGTGCGAAAAAGTTCCATTTAAAAATGATCATGATTTATTACATGTACCGTCATTGAGTGATGCACAGAGCATGCCACACTGCTCAGTAATACGCCTTAGGAAACTAATTTTTAATATTAAAATGAACACTATAGCTTATAGACGAGTTGAGCCACAAGTCTTAAACGGATCAGTAAAGTATGTCAAAGCAAGAACAAGATCAATCAGAAATAATCTACAGACTCATTCTGAGGCGATTTAGGCCCAACATTGGAAAAATGTGTATAATGATGTAGACTCACAGCGATGTTGACAGAGTTCTTCAGTTGGGTGTAGGTGCCGTTCATGAGGACAGGGCTCTCAGGCGTGCTGATGTTACTGACGCTGATTGTGAAGATGACGGCATAGGACGTTTCTGAAATTTCTGTAGAAAATTTTGACGATTCGTTTTAGTTTGGTGGATCAAACAAGGGTTTTTAGAACGGTGGTACAATGTTGGACACAGTTGCATCAGTGTAATGAAATCTGAGAGGAAAACATACTCTCATAGGTGACGTTCAGCACTTGTGTAGAATTACTGAGGTTTGCACGTCGAGACTTGAGCAAAGTGTTGGTAGCATTGAGGACCAAACTGTCACTGGGGACAGGAGAGGAGGAGTTGAACACCAGCCTGCTGTAGACCACTGCAGAAGTAGGACTGGAAGGGAAAAATCATTTTGTTGAATGTTGAATGAAGATTATTAAAGAAAATTTAATTGTACTTTAAACATGTCTGTTATGTATTTAACATACATTTTGGAAGGAGTTGCTGCAGATGTTGCAGGCAGATTGCTTGTAGTCATTGGAGAAACTGTTGTAGGTGAAGCTACAAGAACAATAATTGGTTAAAGAACCATTACATTAACGTGGAATAAAACTAACAATTAAAAGGAATAGACCACCTATGATACACAGTACTGTGACTGAACGTACCAGTCTGTGTCTTCAGCTCATTCAGGAAGCTGATTGGTGTTTTGGCGTCTCCATCTTGGAAGCTGTACTGCATGTTACCATCAACCTGGTTTGCTGATGTTCTGTTTCAGGAAAATGAAAGAAACATAAGTTTAACACTGTTTACTACAAAATAACCATGAAAGTTAGAAATTTCAGAATATTAAACATTTGTGTTGTGAACTAACCTGAAGTCAGAGCTCTGGGGTTCAAACAGTTCTGCACTAGGTTCATTAAGCAGTGTGTTTAGCTGGAGACAGAAGCAGAGGGTTTGAGTCCCAATGACGCCTTTTATTGACCGATAAAAGTTATTTAAATTAACCAGATGACTGTCTAATCAATGTTGCCCAAATCTGAAATAAATTTTTAAATGAATTTACATATAAATATTGCAGTGCGAAAAAGTTCCATTTAAAAATGATCATGATTTATTACATGTACCGTCATTGAGTGATGCACAGAGCATGCCACACTGCTCAGTAATACGCCTTAGGAAACTAATTTTTAATATTAAAATGAACACTATAGCTTATAGACGAGTTGAGCCACAAGTCTTAAACGGATCAGTAAAGTATGTCAAAGCAAGAACAAGATCAATCAGAAATAATCTACAGACTCATTCTGAGGCGATTTAGGCCCAACATTGGAAAAATGTGTATAATGATGTAGACTCACAGCGATGTTGACAGAGTTCTTCAGTTGGGTGTAGGTGCCGTTCATGAGGACAGGGCTCTCAGGCGTGCTGATGTTACTGACCCTGATTGTGAAGATGACGGCATAGGACGTTTCTGAAATTTCTGTAGAAAATATTGACGATTCGTTTTAGTTTGGTGGATCAAAGAAGGGTTTTTAGAACGGTGGTACAATGTTGGACACAGTTGCATCAGTGTAATGAAATCTGAGAGGAAAACATACTCTCATAGGTGACGTTCAGCACTTGTGTAGAATTACTGAGGTTTGCACGTCGAGACTTGAGCAAAGTGTTGGTAGCATTGAGGACCAAACTCTCACTGGGGACAGGAGAGGAGGAGTTGAACACCAGCCTGCTGTAGACCACTGCAGAAGTAGGACTGGAAGGGAAAAATCATTTTGTTGAATGTTGAATGAAGATTATTAAAGAAATTTTAATTGTACTTTAAACATGTCTGTTATGTATTTAACATACATTTTGGAAGGAGTTGCTGCAGATGTTGCAGGCAGATTGCTTGTAGTCATTGGAGAAACTGTTGTAGGTGAGGCTACAAGAACAATAATTGGTTAAAGAACCATTACATTAACGTGGAATAAAACTAACAATTAAAAGGAATAGACCACCTATGATACACAGTACTGTGACTGAACGTACCAGTCTGTGTCTTCAGCTCATTCAGGAAGCTGATTGGTGTTTTGGCGTCTCCATCTTGGAAGCTGTACTGCATGTTACCATCAACCTGGTTTGCTGATGTTCTGTTTCAGGAAAATGAAAGAAACATAAGTTTAACACTGTTTACTACACAATAACCATGAAAGTTAGAAATTTCAGAATATTAAACATTTGTGTTGTGAACTAACCTGAAGTCAGAGCTCTGGGGTTCAAACAGTTCTGCTCTAGGTTCATTAAGCAGTGTGTTTAGCTGGAGACAGAAGCAGAGGGTTTGAGTCCCAATGACGCCTTTTATTGACCGATAAAAGTTATTTAAATTAACCAGATGACTGTCTAATCAATGTTGCCCAAATCTGAAATAAATTTTTAAATGAATTTACATATAAAATATTGCAGTGCAAAAAATTTCTATTTAAAAATGATCATGATTTATTACATGTACCGTCATTGAGTGATGCACAGAGCATGCCACACTGCTCAGTAATACGCCTTAGGAAACTAATTTTAATATTAAAATGAACACTATAGCTTATAGACGAGTTGAGCCACAAGTCTTCAACGGATCAGTAAAGTATGTCAAAGCAAGAACAAGATCAATCAGAAATAATCTACAGACTCATTCTGAGGCGATTTAGGGCCAACATTGGAAAAATGTGTATAATGATGTAGACTCACAGCGATGTTGACAGAGTTCTTCAGTTGGGTGTAGGTGCCGTTCATGAGGACAGGGCTCTCAGGCATGCTGATGTTACTGACGCTGATTGTGAAGATGACGGCATAGGACGTTTCTGAAATTTCTGTAGAAAATATTGACGATTCGTTTTAGTTTGGTGGATCAAAGAAGGGTTTTTAGAACGGTGGTACAATGTTGGACACAGTTGCATCAGTGTAATGAAATCTGAGAGGAAAACATACTCTCATAGGTGACGTTCAGCACTTGTGTAGAATTACTGAGGTTTGCACGTCGAGACTTGAGCAAAGTGTTGGTAGCATTGAGGACCAAACTCTCACTGGGGACAGGAGAGGAGGAGTTGAACACCAGCCTGCTGTAGACCACTGCAGAAGTAGGACTGGAAGGGAAAAATCATTTTGTTGAATGTTGAATGAAGATTATTAAAGAAATTTTAATTGTACTTTAAACATGTCTGTTATGTATTTAACATACATTTTGGAAGGAGTTGCTGCAGATGTTGCAGGCAGATTGCTTGTAGTCATTGGAGAAACTGTTGTAGGTGAGGCTACAAGAAAGAACAATAATTGGTTAAAGAACCATTACATTAACGTGGAATAAAACTAACAATTAAAAGGAATAGACCACCTATGATACACAGTACTGTGACTGAACGTACCAGTCTGTGTCTTCAGCTCATTCAGGAAGCTGATTGGTGTTTTGGCGTCTCCATCTTGGAAGCTGTACTGCATGTTACCATCAACCTGGTTTGCTGACGTTCTGTTTCAGGAAAATGAAAGAAACATAAGTTTAACACTGTTTACTACACAATAACCATGAAAGTTAGAAATTTCAGAATATTAAACATTTGTGTTGTGAACTAACCTGAAGTCAGAGCTCTGGGGTTCAAACAGTTCTGCTCTAGGTTCATTAAGCAGTGTGTTTAGCTGGAGACAGAAGCAGAGGGTTTGAGTCCCAATGACGCCTTTTATTGACCGATAAAAGTTATTTAAATTAACCAGATGACTGTCTAATCAATGTTGCCCAAATCTGAAATAAATTTTTAAATGAATTTACATATAAAATATTGCAGTGCAAAAAATTTCTATTTAAAAATGATCATGATTTATTACATGTACCGTCATTGAGTGATGCACAGAGCATGCCACACTGCTCAGTAATACGCCTTAGGAAACTAATTTTAATATTAAAATGAACACTATAGCTTATAGACGAGTTGAGCCACAAGTCTTCAACGGATCAGTAAAGTATGTCAAAGCAAGAACAAGATCAATCAGAAATAATCTACAGACTCATTCTGAGGCGATTTAGGCCCAACATTGGAAAAATGTGTATAATGATGTAGACTCACAGCGATGTTGACAGAGTTCTTCAGTTGGGTGTAGGTGCCGTTCATGAGGACAGGGCTCTCAGGCATGCTGATGTTACTGACGCTGATTGTGAAGATGACGGCATAGGACGTTTCTGAAATTTCTGTAGAAAATATTGACGATTCGTTTTAGTTTGGTGGATCAAAGAAGGGTTTTTAGAACGGTGGTACAATGTTGGACACAGTTGCATCAGTGTAATGAAATCTGAGAGGAAAACATACTCTCATAGGTGACGTTCAGCACTTGTGTAGAATTACTGAGGTTTGCACGTCGAGACTTGAGCAAAGTGTTGGTAGCATTGAGGACCAAACTCTCACTGGGGACAGGAGAGGAGGAGTTGAACACCAGCCTGCTGTAGACCACTGCAGAAGTAGGACTGGAAGGGAAAAATCATTTTGTTGAATGTTGAATGAAGATTATTAAAGAAATTTTAATTGTACTTTAAACATGTCTGTTATGTATTTAACATACATTTTGGAAGGAGTTGCTGCAGATGTTGCAGGCAGATTGCTTGTAGTCATTGGAGAAACTGTTGTAGGTGAGGCTACAAGAACAATAATTGGTTAAAGAACCATTACATTAACATGGAATAAAACTAACAATTAAAAGGAATAGACCACCTATGATACACAGTACTGTGACTGAACGTACCAGTCTGTGTCTTCAGCTCATTCAGGAAGCTGATTGGTGTTTTGGCGTCTCCATCTTGGAAGCTGTACTGCATGTTACCATCAACCTGGTTTGCTGATGTTCTGTTTCAGGAAAATGAAAGAAACATAAGTTTAACACTGTTTACTACACAATAACCATGAAAGTTAGAAATTTCAGAATATTAAACATTTGTGTTGTGAACTAACCTGAAGTCAGAGCTCTGGGGTTCAAACAGTTCTGCACTAGGTTCATTAAGCAGTGTGTTTAGCTGGAGACAGAAGCAGAGGGTTTGAGTCCCAATGACGCATTTTATTGACCGATAAAAGTTATTTAAATTAACCAGATGACTGTCTAATCAATGTTGCCCAAATCTGAAATAAATTTTTAAATGAATTTACATATAAAATATTGCAGTGCGAAAAAGTTCCATTTAAAAATGATCATGATTTATTACATGTACCGTCATTGAGTGATGCACAGAGCATGCCACACTGCTCAGTAATACGCCTTAGGAAACTAATTTTAATATTAAAATGAATACTATAGCTTATAGACGAGTTGAGCCACAAGTCTTAAACGGATCAGTAAAGTATGTCAAAGCAAGAACAAGATCAATCAGAAATAATCTACAGACTCATTCTGAGGCGATTTAGGCCCAACATTGGAAAAATGTGTATAATGATGTAGACTCACAGCGATGTTGACAGAGTTCTTCAGTTGGGTGTAGGTGCCGTTCATGAGGACAGGGCTCTCAGGCATGCTGATGTTACTGACGCTGATTGTGAAGATGACGGCATAGGACGTTTCTGAAATTTCTGTAGAAAATATTGACGATTCGTTTTAGTTTGGAGGATCAAAGAAGGGTTTTTAGAACGGTGGTACAATGTTGGACACAGTTGCATCAGTGTAATGAAATCTGAGAGGAGAACATACTCTCATAGGTGACGTTCAGCACTTGTGTAGAATTACTGAGGTTTGCACGTCGAGACTTGAGCAAAGTGTTGGTAGCATTGAGGACCAAACTCTCACTGGGGACAGGAGAGGAGGAGTTGAACACCAGCCTGCTGTAGACCACTGCAGAAGTAGGACTGGAAGGGAAAAATCATTTTGTTGAATGTTGAATGAAGATTATTAAAGAAATTTTAATTGTACTTTAAACATGTCTGTTATGTATTTAACATACATTTTGGAAGGAGTTGCTGCAGATGTTGCAGGCAGATTGCTTGTAGTCATTGGAGAAACTGTTGTAGGTGAGGCTACAAGAAAGAACAATAATTGGTTAAAGAACCATTACATTAACGTGGAATAAAACTAACAATTAAAAGGAATAGACCACCTATGATACACAGTACTGTGACTGAACGTACCAGTCTGTGTCTTCAGCTCATTCAGGAAGCTGATTGGTGTTTTGGCGTCTCCATCTTGGAAGCTGTACTGCATGTTACCATCAACCTGGTTTGCTGATGTTCTGTTTCAGGAAAATGAAAGAAACATAAGTTTAACACTGTTTACTACACAATAACCATGAAAGTTAGAAATTTCAGAATATTAAACATTTGTGTTGTGAACTAACCTGAAGTCAGAGCTCTGGGGTTCAAACAGTTCTGCACTAGGTTCATTAAGCAGTGTGTTTAGCTGGAGACAGAAGCAGAGGGTTTGAGTCCCAATGACGCCTTTTATTGACCGATAAAAGTTATTTAAATTAACCAGATGACTGTCTAATCAATGTTGCCCAAATCTGAAATAAATTTTTAAATGAATTTACATATAAATATTGCAGTGCGAAAAAGTTCCATTTAAAAATGATCATGATTTATTACATGTACCGTCATTGAGTGATGCACAGAGCATGCCACACTGCTCAGTAATACGCCTTAGGAAACTAATTTTAATATTAAAATGAACACTATAGCCTATAGACGAGTTGAGCCACAAGTCTTAAACGGATCAGTAAAGTATGTCAAAGCAAGAACAAGATCAATCAGAAATAATCTACAGACTCATTCTGAGGCGATTTAGGCCCAACATTGGAAAAATGTGTATAATGATGTAGACTCACAGCGATGTTGACAGAGTTCTTCAGTTGGGTGTAGGTGCCGTTCATGAGGACAGGGCTCTCAGGCATGCTGATGTTACTGACCCTGATTGTGAAGATGACGGCATAGGACGTTTCTGAAATTTCTGTAGAAAATATTGACGATTCGTTTTAGTTTGGTGGATCAAAGAAGGGTTTTTAGAACGGTGGTACAATGTTGAACACAGTTGCATCAGTGTAATGAAATCTGAGAGGAAAACATACTCTCATAGGTGACGTTCAGCACTTGTGTAGAATTACTGAGGTTTGCACGTCGAGACTTGAGCAAAGTGTTGGTAGCATTGAGGACCAAACTCTCACTGGGGACAGGAGAGGAGGAGTTGAACACCAGCCTGCTGTAGACCACTGCAGAAGTAGGACTGGAAGGGAAAAATCATTTTGTTGAATGTTGAATGAAGATTATTAAAGAAATTTTAATTGTACTTTAAACATGTCTGTTATGTATTTAACATACATTTTGGAAGGAGTTGCTGCAGATGTTGCAGGCAGATTGCTTGTAGTCATTGGAGAAACTGTTGTAGGTGAGGCTACAAGAACAATAATTGGTTAAAGAACCATTACATTAACGTGGAATAAAACTAACAATTAAAAGGAATAGACCACCTATGATACACAGTACTGTGACTGAACGTACCAGTCTGTGTCTTCAGCTCATTCAGGAAGCTGATTGGTGTTTTGGCGTCTCCATCTTGGAAGCTGTACTGCATGTTACCATCAACCTGGTTTGCTGATGTTCTGTTTCAGGAAAATGAAAGAAACATAAGTTTAACACTGTTTACTACACAATAACCATGAAAGTTAGAAATTTCAGAATATTAAACATTTGTGTTGTGAACTAACCTGAAGTCAGAGCTCTGGGGTTCAAACAGTTCTGCTCTAGGTTCATTAAGCAGTGTGTTTAGCTGGAGACAGAAGCAGAGGGTTTGAGTCCCAATGACGCATTTTATTGACCGATAAAAGTTATTTAAATTAACCAGATGACTGTCTAATCAATGTTGCCCAAATCTGAAATAAATTTTTAAATGAATTTACATATAAATATTGCAGTGCAAAAAATTTCTATTTAAAAATGATCATGATTTATTACATGTACCGTCATTGAGTGATGCACAGAGCATGCCACACTGCTCAGTAATACGCCTTAGGAAACTAATTTTAATATTAAAATGAACACTATAGCTTATAGACGAGTTGAGCCACAAGTCTTCAACGGATCAGTAAAGTATGTCAAAGCAAGAACAAGATCAATCAGAAATAATCTACAGACTCATTCTGAGGCGATTTAGGCCCAACATTGGAAAAATGTGTATAATGATGTAGACTCACAGCGATGTTGACAGAGTTCTTCAGTTGGGTGTAGGTGCCGTTCATGAGGACAGGGCTCTCAGGCGTGCTGATGTTACTGACGCTGATTGTGAAGATGACGGCATAGGACGTTTCTGAAATTTCTGTAGAAAATATTGACGATTCGTTTTAGTTTGGTGGATAAAAGAAGGGTTTTTAGAACGGTGGTACAATGTTGAACACAGTTGCATCAGTGTAATGAAATCTGAGAGGAAAACATACTCTCATAGGTGACGTTCAGCACTTGTGTAGAATTACTGAGGTTTGCACGTCGAGACTTGAGCAAAGTGTTGGTAGCATTGAGGACCAAACTCTCACTGGGGACAGGAGACGAGGAGTTGAACACCAGCCTGCTGTAGACCACTGCAGAAGTAGGACTGGAAGGGAAAAATCATTTTGTTGAATGTTGAATGAAGATTATTAAAGAAATTTTAATTGTACTTTAAACATGTCTGTTATGTATTTAACATACATTTTAGAAGGAGTTGCTGCAGATGTTGCAGGCAGATTGCTTGTAGTCATTGGAGAAACTGTTGTAGGTGAGGCTACAAGAACAATAATTGGTTAAAGAACCATTACATTAACGTGGAATAAAACTAACAATTAAAAGGAATAGACCACCTATGATACACAGTACTGTGACTGAACGTACCAGTCTGTGTCTTCAGCTCATTCAGGAAGCTGATTGGTGTTTTGGCGTCTCCATCTTGGAAGCTGTACTGCATGTTACCATCAACCTGGTTTGCTGACGTTCTGTTTCAGGAAAATGAAAGAAACATAAGTTTAACACTGTTTACTACACAATAACCATGAAAGTTAGAAATTTCAGAATATTAAACATTTGTGTTGTGAACTAACCTGAAGTCAGAGCTCTGGGGTTCAAACAGTTCTGCACTAGGTTCATTAAGCAGTGTGTTTAGCTGGAGACAGAAGCAGAGGGTTTCATTTTTTATGATACATTTTATTGATCAACAATTGTATTTACTTTTCATTAACCATTTCATGATCTCATCAATGTTTCCTAGGTCTGAAATTAATTTTACACATAATAATGAAATATACAACATCTTGCAATTAAGCATTATTTCTTATCATTTATTCCATGTTTCACTGTTGCATGATAAACAGAGCATATGAAATAGCTCAAAAACATATATTAGCAAAACAAAGTAATAGTATTATTAATGATATAACAGTAAGATTGGTTGGGACAAAATCCTTAAAAAGATCAGTAAAACAGGCCTAAGCTGGGCTAAGGTTAAGCATGAAAAGTTTATTTCTGACTGATTGATGATCAAGTTCTGAAAAAAAATGATAGTTATCTTGACTTACAGCGATGTTGACTGAGTTCTTCACTTGGATGTATGTGTCGTTCATGAGGACAGGGCTCTCAGGCATGCTGATATTTGTGACGTTGAGTGTGAAGATGATTGCATAGGACGTTTCTGAAATTTCTGTGGAACAAGTTAAATCACTTTCATTGGATGTATTCAAAAAGGATTTTTTAGAAAGGTGGTACAATGTTGTTGTAAGTATAGCAATATAAATTAAAAAAAAAAAACATACTGTCATAAGTGACATTCAGTACTTCAGTAGAATCACTGAGGTTTGTGCGTCGAGAACTGAGCAAAGTGTTGGTAGCATTGAGGACCAAACTTTCACTGGGGACAGGAGTGGAGGAGTTGAACACCAATCTGCTGTAGACCACTGCATAACTAAAATTAGAGAAGTATTTTGTTAAATACATTTAATGTCTATCATTTCTTATGATGTATGTTTATATATTAAATCATTAAATACTTACATTTTTCTGTTTTGTCTTCCTCCGGATGTTGCTGGATAGGTTGTACCATTGACAGTTGTGAAATTGTATGGATCTGCAATATCTGGGACAGTAACTGGAGCAATGGGTACTGTTAGTACATTATCTGTTGGACCTGCAGTTGAACCTGCAGTTGCTGGACTTGAAGTAGACTCAAGGGAGGCTTCAGCAGTAGTATACAAACTTGATATTAGCATTTCAGTTGTTTGTTCTGTGGCTTTAGTTGTTGCCAATTCAGTAGTTCTGTTTACCTCAGTAGTAGTTGTAAGTACCTCAGTAAAAGTGTCTAGAGCTGCTGTTGTTGGTGAAGCAGTTGTCTCAACAGTTGTCAGTTTTGTGAATGTAGTAGATGCCACTGTGGATAAACTTGTAGTTGAAAAATCTATTGTTAGAGTTGTAGTTGTGGGTATGCCAGTAATCAGGGCTGGAGCCTTTGGTATTTCTGCTGTTGCTGGTGCTGTGTTTGTAGTAGATTCTGTTGTGGATGTAGTATTTGTAGTTAAATTAGTTGGTATGATTGTCGTCTGTGCTTCATTGGTTGCTGTGGGCACTGCAGTTGTAACTATTGTAGTTTCTAGAGCAGTTGTCTGAGCAGTTGTTTGTTTTGAGTTTGTACTTGACTCCACCATGGACACACTGGTAGTGGGAATATCTGTTGTGAGTGTTACAGTTGTGGGTACCTCAGTAGCCGTGTCTACAGCAATTGCTTTTGGAGAACTGGTTGTCCCAGCTGTGTTTGTAGTAGATTCTGTTCTGGATGCTGTAGCTGTAGACAAACCTGTTGTTATGATTGTAGTTGTTGGTTCGTTAATGGTTGTTTTAGGAACTTCAGTGGTAATTCTTGTCTCAGCAATTGTCAGTTTTGTGATTGTAGTAGATTCCACCATGGACACACTGGTAGTGGGAATATCTTTTGATAGTATAGTAGTAGTTGGTACCTCAGTAGTCATTTCGGGAAGTGTTGTACTTGTGAGTATCTCAGTAGTAGTGTCTTGAGTCATTGTTGATGGTGAAGCAGTTGTTGGTATTTTGTTGGTTGTTGTGGGTACTTCAGTAGTAAGGATTGTTGTTTCTAAAGCAGATGTCGGTTTTGTGATTGAAGTAGACTCCTCTGTGGTGGCACTGGTAGTGGGAATATCTGTTCTTAGTATTGTAATTGTAGGTATCTCAGTAGTTGCAGTTAAATCTGTTGTTAGTTTTGGTGTTTCTTTGGATATTGTGGGTACTTCAGTAGTAATTATTGTTGTTTCTAGAGCAATTGTCTGAACAGTTATCTGTTGTGTGGTTGTACTAGGCTCCACTGTGGAAACATTAGAAGTAGAAATATCTGTTGTTAGTGTTGTACTTGGGGGTACCACGGTAGTTGTGTCTAGAGTCGTTGTTGTTGGTGAAGCAGTTGTTTCTTCAGTTGTTGGTGCTGTGATTGCAGTAGATTCAGTTGTGGACGTGGCATTTGTAGGCAACTCTGCTGTTGTAATTGTTAGTGTTGCACTTGTGGGTACCTCAGTAGGAGTGTCAAGAGTTGTTGATGTTGGTGAAGAAGTTGTTTCTGCAGTTGTTGGTGCTATGCTTGTAGTAGGTACAGTTGTGGATGGAGCATGTGTAGGTAAATCTGTAGTTAAAATTGTTGTTGTTGGAGTGTCACTGGTTGTAGACACTTCAGTGTTAACTGTAGTTGTTGCTAGACTTGTCTGAACAGTTGTTTGTGTAGTGATTGTACTAGTTTCCACTGTGGACACACTAGTCGTGGGAATAATTGTGAGTGTTGTAGTTGTGGGTACCTCAGTAATCATGGTTGGAGCCATTGTTATTTCTGCAGTTGTTGGTGCTGTGCTTGTAGAAGACACAGTTGTGTATACAGTAGTTGTAGTTAAATCTGTTGTTATTATTGTAGTTGTTGGTGCTTCACTGGTTGTTGTAGGTACTTCAGTAGTAATAACTGTTAGTGTTGTACTTGTGGGTACCTCAGTAGTAGAGTGGATTGTCGTTGTTGTTGGTGTAGCAGTTGTTTCCACAGTTGTTGGTGCTGTGCTTGTAGGAGACTCAGTTGTGAATGTAGTAGTCGTAGTTAAATCTGTTGTTATTATTGTAGTTGTTGGTGCTTCACTGGTTGTTGTAGGTACTTCAGTAGTAATAACTGTTAGTGTTGTACTTGTGGGTACCTCAGTAGTAGAGTGGATTGTCGTTGTTGTTGGTGAAGCAATTGTTTCCACAGTTGTTGGTGCTGTGCTTGTAGGAGACTCAGTTGTGAATGTAGTAGTCGTAGGTACATCTGTTGTTATAATTGTAGTTGTTGGTGCTTCACTGGTTGTTGTAGGTACTTCTGTAGTAATAACGGTTAGTGTTTTACTTGTGGGTACCTCAGTAGTAGTGTCGAGAGTTGTTGTTGGTGAAGCAGTTGTTTCCACAGTTGTTGGTGCTGTGCTTGTAGGAGACTCAGTTGTGAATGTAGTAGTCATAGGTAAATCTGTTGTTTTGATTGTAGTTGTTCGTGCTTCACTGGTTGTTGTAGGTACTTCAGTAGTAATGATCGTTAGTGTTGTACTTGTGGGTACCTCAGTAGTAGTGTCAAGAGTCGTTGTTGTTGGTGAAGCAGTTGTTTCCACAGTTGTTGGTGCTGTGCGTGTAGAAGATTCAGCTGTGGATGCAGCATTTGTAGGCAAGTCTGTAGTTAAAATTGTTGTTGTTGGAGTGTCACTGGTTGTGGACACTTGAGTGTTAAATGGTGTCACTGCTAGAGTTGTCTCACCAATTGTCTGTGTAGTGATTGAAGTAGTTTCCACTGTGGATACACTAGTCATGGGTAAATCTGTGAGTGTTGTAGTTGTGGGTGCCTCAGTAGTGATGGCTGGAGCCATTATTATTTGTGCAGATGTTGGTGCTGTGCGTGTAGTAGATTCAGTTGTGAATGTAGTAGTCATAGGTAAATCTGTTGTTATGGTTGTAGTTGTTGGTGCTTCACTGGTTGTTGTAGGTACTTCTGTAGTAATAACGGTTAGTGTTTTACTTGTGGGTACCTCAGTAGTAGTGTCGAGAGTTGTTGTTGTTGGTGAAGCAGTTGTTTCAACAGTTGTTGGTGCTGTGCTTGTAGGAGACTCAGTTGTGAATATAGTAGTCGTAGGTAAATCTGTTGTTATGATTGTAGTTGTTGGTGCTTCACTGGTTGTTGTAGGTACTTCAGTAGTAATAACTGTTAGTGTTGTACTTGTGGGTACCTCAGTAGTAATGTCGAGCGTCGTTGTTGGTGAAGCAGTTGTTTCCACAGTTGTTGGTTTTGTGCTTGTAGCAGACTCAGTTGTGAATGTAGTAGTCGTAGGTAAATCTGTTGTTATGATTGTAGTTGTTGGTGCTTCACTGGTTGTTGTAGGTACTTCTGTAGTAATAAGGGTTAGTGTTTTACTTGTGGGTACCTCAGTAGTAGTGTCGAGAGTTGTTGTTGGTGAAGCAGTTGTTTCCACAGTTGTTGGTGCTGTGCTTGTAGGAGACTCAGTTGTGAATGTACTAGTCGTAGGTACATCTGTTGTTATGATTGTAGTTGTTGGTGCTTCACTGGTTGTTGTAGGTACTTCTGTAGTAATAACGGTTAGTGTTTTACTTGTGGGTACCTCAGTAGTAGTGTCGAGAGTTGTTGTTGTTGGTGAAGCAGTTGTTTCAACAGTTGTTGGTGCTGTGCTTGTAGGAGACTCAGTTGTGAATATAGTAGTTGTAGGTAAATCTGTTGTTATGATTGTAGTTGTTGGTGCTTCACTGGTTGTTGTAGGTACTTCAGTAGTAATAACTGTTAGTGTTGTACTTGTGGGTACCTCAGTAGTAGTGTCGAGCGTCGTTGTTGGTGAAGCAGTTGTTTCCACAGTTGTTGGTGCTGTGCTTGTAGAAGATTCAGTTGTGGATATAGTAGTCATAGGTAAATCTGTTGTTATGATTGTAGTTGTTGGTGCTTCACTGGTTGTTGTAGGTACTTCTGTAGTAATAACGGTTAGTGTTGTACTTGTGGGTACCTCAGTAGTAGTGTCGAGAGTTGTTGTTGTTGGTGAAGCAGTTGTTTCCACAGTTGTTGGTGCTGTGCTTGTAGGAGACTCAGTTGTGAATGTAGTAGTCGTAGGTAAATCTGTTGTTATGATTGTAGTTGTTGGTGCTTCACTGGTTGTTGTCGGTACTTCTGTAGTAATAACGGTTAGTGTTTTACTTGTGGGTACCTCAGTAGTAGTGTCGAGAGTTGTTGTTGGTGAAGCAGTTGTTTCCACAGTTGTTGGTTTTGTGCTTGTAGCAGACTCAGTTGTGAATGTAGTAGTCGTAGGTAAATCTGTTGTTATGATTGTAGTTGTTGGTGCTTCACTGGTTGTTGTAGGTACTTCTGTAGTAATAACGGTTAGTGTTTTACTTGTGGGTACCTCAGTAGTAGTGTCGAGAGTTGTTGTTGGTGAAGCAGTTGTTTCCACAGTTGTTGGTGCTGTGCTTGTAGGAGACTCAGTTGTGAATGTAGTAGTCGTAGGTACATCTGTTGTTATGATTGTAGTTGTTGGTGCTTCACTGGTTGTTGTAGGTACTTCTGTAGTAATAACGGTTAGTGTTTTACTTGTGGGTACCTCAGTAGTAGTGTCGAGAGTTGTTGTTGTTGGTGAAGCAGTTGTTTCAACAGTTGTTGGTGCTGTGCTTGTAGGAGACTCAGTTGTGAATGTAGTAGTCGTAGGTACATCTGTTGTTATGATTGTAGTTGTTGGTGCTTCACTGGTTGTTGTCGGTACTTCTGTAGTAATAACGGTTAGTGTTTTACTTGTGGGTACCTCAGTAGTAGTGTCGAGAGTTGTTGTTGTTGGTGAAGCAGTTGTTTCAACAGTTGTTGGTGCTGTGCTTGTAGGAGACTCAGTTGTGAATGTAGTAGTCGTAGGTACATCTGTTGTTATGATTGTAGTTGTTGGTGCTTCACTGGTTGTTGTAGGTACTTCTGTAGTAATAACGGTTAGTGTTTTACTTGTGGGTACCTCAGTAGTAGTGTCGAGAGTTGTTGTTGTTGGTGAAGCAGTTGTTTCAACAGTTGTTGGTGCTGTGCTTGTAGGAGACTCAGTTGTGAATGTAGTAGTCGTAGGTAAATCTGTTGTTATGATTGTAGTTGTTGGTGCTTCACTGGTTGTTGTAGGTACTTCTGTAGTAATAACGGTTAGTGTTGTACTTGTGGGTACCTCAGTAGTAGTGTCGAGAGTTGTTGTTGGTGAAGCAGTTGTTTCCACAGTTGTTGGTTTTGTGCTTGTAGCAGACTCAGTTGTGAATGTAGTAGTCGTAGGTAAATCTGTTGTTATGATTGTAGTTGTTGGTGCTTCACTGGTTGTTGTAGGTACTTCTGTAGTAATAACGGTTAGTGTTTTACTTGTGGGTACCTCAGTAGTAGTGTCGAGAGTTGTTGTTGGTGAAGCAGTTGTTTCCACAGTTGTTGGTGCTGTGCTTGTAGGAGACTCAGTTGTGAATGTACTAGTCGTAGGTACATCTGTTGTTATGATTGTAGTTGTTGGTGCTTCACTGGTTGTTGTAGGTACTTCTGTAGTAATAACGGTTAGTGTTTTACTTGTGGGTACCTCAGTAGTAGTGTCGAGAGTTGTTGTTGTTGGTGAAGCAGTTGTTTCAACAGTTGTTGGTGCTGTGCTTGTAGGAGACTCAGTTGTGAATGTAGTAGTCGTAGGTAAATCTGTTGTTATGATTGTAGTTGTTGGTGCTTCACTGGTTGTTGTCGGTACTTCTGTAGTAATAACGGTTAGTGTTGTACTTGTGGGTACCTCAGTAGTAGTGTCGAGAGTTGTTGTTGGTGAAGCAGTTGTTTCCACAGTTGTTGGTTTTGTGCTTGTAGCAGACTCAGTTGTGAATGTAGTAGTCGTAGGTAAATCTGTTGTTATGATTGTAGTTGTTGGTGCTTCACTGGTTGTTGTAGGTACTTCTGTAGTAATAACGGTTAGTGTTTTACTTGTGGGTACCTCAGTAGTAGTGTCGAGAGTTGTTGTTGGTGAAGCAGTTGTTTCCACAGTTGTTGGTGCTGTGCTTGTAGGAGACTCAGTTGTGAATGTACTAGTCGTAGGTACATCTGTTGTTATGATTGTAGTTGTTGGTGCTTCACTGGTTGTTGTAGGTACTTCTGTAGTAATAACGGTTAGTGTTTTACTTGTGGGTACCTCAGTAGTAGTGTCCAGAGTTGTTGTTGGTGAAGCAGTTGTTTCCACAGTTGTTGGTGCTGTGCTTGTAGGAGACTCAATTGTGAATGTAGTAGTCGTAGGTAAATCTGTTGTTATGATTGTAGTTGTTGGTGCTTCACTGGTTGTTGTAGGTACTTCTGTAGTAATAACGGTTAGTGTTGTACTTGTGGGTACCTCAGTAGTAGTGTCGAGAGTTGTTGTTGGTGAAGCAGTTGTTTCCACAGTTGTTGGTGCTGTGCTTGTAGGAGACTCAGTTGTGAATGTAGTAGTCGTAGGTAAATCTGTTGTTATGATTGTAGTTGTTGGTGCTTCACTGGTTGTTGTAGGTACTTCTGTAGTAATAACGGTTAGTGTTTTACTTGTGGGTACCTCAGTAGTAGTGTCGAGAGTTGTTGTTGTTGGTGAAGCAGTTGTTTCAACAGTTGTTGGTGCTGTGCTTGTAGGAGACTCAGTTGTGAATGTAGTAGTCGTAGGTACATCTGTTGTTATGATTGTAGTTGTTGGTGCTTCACTGGTTGTTGTAGGTACTTCTGTAGTAATAACGGTTAGTGTTTTACTTGTGGGTACCTCAGTAGTAGTGTCGAGAGTTGTTGTTGGTGAAGCAGTTGTTTCAACAGTTGTTGGTGCTGTGCTTGTAGGAGACTCAGTTGTGAATGTAGTAGTCGTAGGTAAATCTGTTGTTATGATTGTAGTTGTTGGTGCTTCACTGGTTGTTGTAGGTACTTCTGTAGTAATAACGGTTAGTGTTTTACTTGTGGGTACCTCAGTAGTAGTGTCGAGAGTTGTTGTTGGTGAAGCAGTTGTTTCCACAGTTGTTGGTGCTGTGCTTGTAGGAGACTCAGTTGTGAATGTAGTAGTCGTAGGTAAATCTGTTGTTATGATTGTAGTTGTTGGTGCTTCACTGGTTGTTGTAGGTACTTCTGTAGTAATAACGGTTAGTGTTTTACTTGTGGGTACCTCAGTAGTAGTGTCGAGAGTTGTTGTTGTTGGTGAAGCAGTTGTTTCAACAGTTGTTGGTGCTGTGCTTGTAGGAGACTCAGTTGTGAATGTAGTAGTCGTAGGTAAATCTGTTGTTATGATTGTAGTTGTTGGTGCTTCACTGGTTGTTGTAGGTACTTCTGTAGTAATAACGGTTAGTGTTGTACTTGTGGGTACCTCAGTAGTAGTGTCGAGAGTTGTTGTTGGTGAAGCAGTTGTTTCCACAGTTGTTGGTTTTGTGCTTGTAGGAGACTCAGTTGTGAATGTAGTAGTCGTAGGTAAATCTGTTGTTATGATTGTAGTTGTTGGTGCTTCACTGGTTGTTGTAGGTACTTCTGTAGTAATAACGGTTAGTGTTTTACTTGTGGGTACCTCAGTAGTAGTGTCGAGAGTTGTTGTTGGTGAAGCAGTTGTTTCCACAGTTGTTGGTGCTGTGCTTGTAGGAGACTCAGTTGTGAATGTACTAGTCGTAGGTACATCTGTTGTTATGATTGTAGTTGTTGGTGCTTCACTGGTTGTTGTAGGTACTTCTGTAGTAATAACGGTTAGTGTTTTACTTGTGGGTACCTCAGTAGTAGTGTCCAGAGTTGTTGTTGGTGAAGCAGTTGTTTCCACAGTTGTTGGTGCTGTGCTTGTAGGAGACTCAGTTGTGAATGTAGTAGTCGTAGGTACATCTGTTGTTATGATTGTAGTTGTTGGTGCTTCACTGGTTGTTGTAGGTACTTCTGTAGTAATAACGGTTAGTGTTTTACTTGTGGGTACCTCAGTAGTAGTGTCCGAGAGTTGTTGTTGGTGAAGCAGTTGTTTCCACAGTTGTTGGTGCTGTGCTTGTAGGAGACTCAGTTGTGAATGTAGTAGTCGTAGGTAAATCTGTTGTTATGATTGTAGTTGTTGGTGCTTCACTGGTTGTTGTAGGTACTTCTGTAGTAATAACGGTTAGTGTTTTACTTGTGGGTACCTCAGTAGTAGTGTCGAGAGTTGTTGTTGGTGAAGCAGTTGTTTCCACAGTTGTTGGTGCTGTGCTTGTAGGAGACTCAGTTGTGAATGTAGTAGTCGTAGGTACATCTGTTGTTATGATTGTAGTTGTTGGTGCTTCACTGGTTGTTGTAGGTACTTCTGTAGTAATAACGGTTAGTGTTGTACTTGTGGGTACCTCAGTAGTAGTGTCGAGCGGCATTGTTGGTGAAGCAGTTGTTTCAACAGTTGTTGGTGCTGTGCTTGTAGGAGACTCAGTTGTGAATGTAGTAGTCGTAGGTACATCTGTTGTTATGATTGTAGTTGTTGGTGCTTCACTGGTTGTTGTAGGTACTTCTGTAGTAATAACGGTTAGTGTTTTACTTGTGGGTACCTCAGTAGTAGTGTCGAGAGTTGTTGTTGGTGAAGCAGTTGTTTCAACAGTTGTTGGTGCTGTGCTTGTAGGAGACTCAGTTGTGAATGTAGTAGTCGTAGGTAAATCTGTTGTTATGATTGTAGTTGTTGGTGCTTCACTGGTTGTTGTAGGTACTTCTGTAGTAATAACGGTTAGTGTTTTACTTGTGGGTACCTCAGTAGTAGTGTCGAGAGTTGTTGTTGTTGGTGAAGCAGTTGTTTCCACAGTTGTTGGTGCTGTGCTTGTAGGAGACTCAGTTGTGAATGTAGTAGTCGTAGGTACATCTGTTGTTATGATTGTAGTTGTTGGTGCTTCACTGGTTGTTGTAGGTACTTCTGTAGTAATAACGGTTAGTGTTTTACTTGTGGGTACCTCAGTAGTAGTGTCGAGAGTTGTTGTTGGTGAAGCAGTTGTTTCAACAGTTGTTGGTGCTGTGCTTGTAGGAGACTCAGTTGTAAATGTAGTAGTCGTAGGTACATCTGTTGTTATGATTGTAGTTGTTGGTGCTTCACTGGTTGTTGTAGGTACTTCTGTAGTAATAACGGTTAGTGTTTTACTTGTGGGTACCTCAGTAGTAGTGTCGAGAGTTGTTGTTGGTGAAGCAGTTGTTTCCACAGTTGTTGGTGCTGTGCTTGTAGGAGACTCAGTTGTGAATGTAGTAGTCGTAGGTAAATCTGTTGTTATGATTGTAGTTGTTGGTGCTTCACTGGTTGTTGTAGGTACTTCTGTAGTAATAACGGTTAGTGTTTTACTTGTGGGTACCTCAGTAGTAGTGTCGAGAGTTGTTGTTGGTGAAGCAGTTGTTTCCACAGTTGTTGGTGCTGTGCTTGTAGGAGACTCAGTTGTGAATGTACTAGTCGTAGGTACATCTGTTGTTATGATTGTAGTTGTTGGTGCTTCACTGGTTGTTGTAGGTACTTCTGTAGTAATAACGGTTAGTGTTTTACTTGTGGGTACCTCAGTAGTAGTGTCCAGAGTTGTTGTTGGTGAAGCAGTTGTTTCCACAGTTGTTGGTGCTGTGCTTGTAGGAGACTCAGTTGTGAATGTAGTAGTCGTAGGTAAATCTGTTGTTATGATTGTAGTTGTTGGTGCTTCACTGGTTGTTGTAGGTACTTCTGTAGTAATAACGGTTAGTGTTGTACTTGTGGGTACCTCAGTAGTAGTGTCCAGAGTTGTTGTTGGTGAAGCAGTTGTTTCCACAGTTGTTGGTTTTGTGCTTGTAGGAGACTCAGTTGTGAATGTAGTAGACGTAGGTAAATCTGTTGTTATGATTGTAGTTGTTGGTGCTTCACTGGTTGTTGTAGGTACTTCTGTAGTAATAACGGTTAGTGTTTTACTTGTGGGTACCTCAGTAGTAGTGTCGAGAGTTGTTGTTGTTGGTGAAGCAGTTGTTTCAACAGTTGTTGGTGCTGTGCTTGTAGGAGACTCAGTTGTAAATGTAGTAGTCGTAGGTACATCTGTTGTTATGATTGTAGTTGTTGGTGCTTCACTGGTTGTTGTCGGTACTTCTGTAGTAATAACGGTTAGTGTTGTACTTGTGGGTACCTCAGTAGTAGTGTCGAGAGTTGTTGTTGGTGAAGCAGTTGTTTCCACAGTTGTTGGTTTTGTGCTTGTAGGAGACTCAGTTGTGAATGTAGTAGTCGTAGGTAAATCTGTTGTTATGATTGTAGTTGTTGGTGCTTCACTGGTTGTTTTCGGTACTTCTGTAGTAATAACGGTTAGTGTTGTACTTGTGGGTACATCAGTAGTAGTGTCGAGAGTTGTTGTTGTTGGTGAAGCAGTTGTTTCCACAGTTGTTGGTGCTGTGCTTGTAGGAGACTCAGTTGTGAATGTAGTAGTCGTAGGTAAATCTGTTGTTATAATTGTAGTTGTTGGTGCTTCACTGGTTGTTGTAGGTACTTCTGTAGTAATAACGGTTAGTGATGTACTTGTTGGTACCTCAGTAGTAGTGTAGAGCGTCGTTGTTGGTGAAGCAGTTGTTTCCACAGTTGTTGGTGCTGTACTTGTAGAAGATTCAGTTGTGGATATAGTAGTCGTAGGTAAATCTGTTGTTATGATTGTAGTTGTTATTGCTTCTTTGGTTGTTGTAGGTACTTCAGTAGTAATAATTGCCGTATCTAGAGTAGTTTTCTCAGTAGTTGTTGTTTGTGAAGCAATTGTCTCAGTTGTTGTCATTTCTGTGGTTGTATTAGGCTCCATTGTGGATATACTGGTAGTGAGAATATCAATAAATGTCAATAAATATAAGGACTATTCAATATCAATTTATATCATTAAGTAAGATTAACTGAATTTGGTCACATTGATTTGACTGCATTCAACCAAATATGTTAGAAATTTTAAATATCTACTTACACTTGGGCGTCTGTCCCCGTAAGTACACACCACATACAGACTGTTAGAAAATAAAATAATTAATTTTTTTCATAATTACGTAATAGTGCTTAGGTCAGGGACAATAAAGCAGTGGAGCAAAGTGATATACTGATGAAATTGCTCTTTTACAAAGAAAATAATGCTTTCAATCTTTTGCAATAGATACTTTTTAATGTTCTTCTGTCTCTTGACAGGCTCAGGTTTGTTTTATTGCCAATCTCAACACATCTTTGCAAGCACAGCAAAATAGCAAGTTTTTTTTTATCTATCTATCTCTGTAAACTGAATGAAGACAAAGATGTGTAATTTATTTCTTTGTGGTAAACAAAATTCAATATTGATGACATTTATTATAGGCAGGTATTTAAGATTTACTTACGTATGGTGAGGAAAATGTTTTTTCTGCTGCCGTCATATTTGCGGAAGGGAAATCTGTGGATCAAGTTTTATCAGTTTTATTGCTTTTGTCAAACTTTTTCAATAGACATAGAATATGTAGACTGGCGATTTTATTGGTTATGTTTTGTTGAGGCAATTTTTGTCTCACACTAAAAGTTCTGGTCATTCAGTAGCTGCTAAATGACAATATTTGGTTTGGAAATTTGACGTGTGTGAAAAAATTGAATATTTGTATGTGTTCTCCTAGGCTTAATGAAAGATGCAAGCAAATTTGAGATACTTTTAGATATTTTAGATTTACGTATATAAATTTATGTATATTCACTTGATGTGTGACAATTTATGCTGTGGTTTTAATCTTCTACATGTAAGCAAGAGATTACAAATGAACAGTATATAAGCTACATTGTACACAAACCAGAGAAAGTCTAAACATCTTATTCTAAAAATGAAAATTAAACAATTAAACATGCGCTAATCCATCCAAAAAAATATTTAATACTCAAATACCTTGTTTTATTCTTCAAAATCATAACCATCCAATCTGAGGTGCTGATAAAGTCACTGTATCTCTCTGGTATTCTGCTGTATGTGCAGGATGACTGTGGAAGGGTTATTTATCAAACAGACAGACTGACGTAAAGGAATGTAACTGCTGGCCTCTCCCTCTCACCTGCGCAAATCTGTCCTTTACTCACCTCAACAGTAAAGGGGTGTACATCCTTACACTGATGATTATTACTGAGTGAATTCCAAACACGCTGTTATTACTGACTGAAAACCAAGTGTCTCAAGTGAACACCAACCAGTAACATTCTGTCCCTGTCAGGGACACCACGATCTAAGATTAGATCTGGTTTATAAATCATAGTGACAGTGATTTATGATTTCCATGTTTCACCAGTGTATGCGATCCAGATGGTACAGATGAGCTTCAAATAGCTACAAATGGAGATTTTATTGCTTAATTTTTCTTAGAAACATTAGAAATTTTACACAAAATACTTTTGTGAGAAAAAATTCACGTGACTATTTTAAAAACAACAGACAGTCCAAATTTGACTGTAAATAAAAGGTATAAAATTATATGCAATAAAAATCAGATAAGTACTGTTCATCCAAAGTCACTTTCGATCAATAAGAACAAATTTGCGTGATCATAAATTTAGTATTTAGACGTATCACACCAGCAACAATAATAGTATAATATTTACTAGTATTATTATTATTGTTGCTGTTGTTGTTGATGTTGTGTATGATAATATTATGTTTTTTATTATGTGGTTAACAGAATTTCCTTCGATTTTACCTGTAAATATTTCAGTTAAGTTACCACTGTATACATATCAGTAGTGGTAAATAAACCTTGCAAAGCTAAAAGGTGTTGAAATATAACTGTTTCCCCACCTTCAGCCTCATTATCTTTAAGTATTGCACCTTAAGGGATTAGACTAAGGAACTACTGTATTAGAGAGAATTTGTTAGTTTTTGTTTAAACACTGAACTATATATTAGATATTGTCTTATTTGATAATTATATCACAATAGTAGTTTAAAATAGTAGTTATATTTTCTTTTTGTGTCATAACATGTAGTTGTAATAATATTAAATGAGTTTACGTTTATGCTAGATGTCTGAAATCATGTGTTCATTCTGTAGCCGGTGTCATGTGCATAGTAGGTCTCTGGGTCTTTTCTCTATGAAAACAATCAATGATGTTTTTGAAGGTTAAATGTATATTTTCTCCCCAGGGTTCACTCAATATGAACTACAAGACAAAAGATATTTTTACATGCACACTATTATCAAGATAACACTTGTTTGCATTGAAATTACATTGTATTGATGAAAGTCTAGTACTATACACTACAAGCTGTATGTCAGTTCTGTGTCAGTTCTGTGCACACCAGTGTTAATTTGTGTGTGGTAATTTTCATATTTCAACTCCTTAATAACATCATATATATTATATATATTATATATAATTCAGAGAATCCAGTAACATTTGTAGGAACGTGAATTTCCCCGCTGTGGGACTAATAAAGGATTATCTTATCTTATCTTATCTTATCTTATCTTATCTTATCTTAGGAAAGGTGTAATATGGCAAAACATTTAAGGTATGGAACATTTTTGTTTACCAAAAAGTGATGGTTAGAAATGGATGAAGATTAATAGCTAACCCTAATTGTCTCTAGATGTTTTACACTTAACTGGACAGTGGACAGCATTAACAAAAATGAAGAAGAGAGATGTGTGATGTTTAAGGTGTGTATAAAGAGCTCATGAATAGATCTAATTACAGCGTGTTCTAAATGAGTCTGTTGACGTGATGTGAGTAGAAGCTTTTGTTCCACCCAAACACGTTCCGCAAGACTGAAACTTGTTTTGCTAAGAACTTTGTTACCTGACAAAAATTGGTAACTAACGACTAAACTCTTAAACAAATGTACAAAAGTGATGATAATCTTACTAAATTGCATTTTATATAAAATTATATAATCAAACAGTCATTTTGGTACTGAAATTAGCCTTTTCATGAAACCTCATATGTAATAATATATAAACATTTTTGGAGCATTATCTTCAAATGTTAAATAACCTGACTGCATTAAACTTTTATTTTATATTTCAAATAATAAGCTAACAGAATGTAAGACACATAATATTGTTGTGTTAACTCACTATTATACTCTCTATTATTATTTAATCATTGTAAAATGTTATTGCAGACAGGTTCTTAGATTTTTTTAAGTTAAAACAACAAATAAATTTGACAGTGTATACATGAAATGTGTATTATTGACAGTGCTGCTTTAGGAATAAAGACAAAGAGCCCCCACATGTTCTGAATGCTAATGTCACACCAAATGGACGACATGTGGGGGCTCTAAGTGACAAGAATGAAAAATAATAAATTTTGTGTCTTAAGTAAATGCTATGCTACACGCAATTCAACTTGGAACTTGAAAAGTAAAATCATCTATCTTATTATTTGTTATTATGAGATTGTTGAGAGTGTTGTTGTCTGGTTCTATTGACTTACTTTGAAAATAAAGAAGATAAAGAAGGTTTTGTTCTGAAAACAGCAATATATATAATATATATATATATGTAGGGCAGCACGGTGGGTAGCAAGGAGGGCCTGGGTTCGATTCCTTGGCCGGGTGACCGGGGTCCTCTCTGTGTGGAGTCTGCATGTTCTCCCCGTGTCTGCGTGGGGTTCCTCCGGGTTCTCCGGTTTCCTCACACAGTCCAAAGACATGCAGTCAGGCCAATTAGACGTGTTACATTGCACCCTGGGTGTGTGTGTGTGTGTGATTGTGTCTGTCTGTCTGCCCTGCGATGGACTGGCGACCTGTCCAGGGTGTATCCTGCCTTTCGCCTGAAGACTGCTGGGATAGGCTCCATCACCCCCCTGCAACCCTGACGGAGAAGCGGCTTAGAAAATGGATGGATATATATATATATATATATATATATCATCAAACCTTTCAGGTGTTTTAAAACCTTTGGGCCAAAAACATTTCATTGTGTGCTTTTATCAACAATAGTTTGGAAAACTTGTTAGATCATTGTTTAGTCAAAAACCTGTTCTTCACACTAAAAACACACTGAAGAATTAGCAGGTAGTTGAGTTATGATAAATAAAAGGATTATTATCATTTCCATTGTAAGAGATCATTTATATTTTGATAAAAGCAATGTGTTGAAAAGCTTGATGAGCACCTTTATCAGCCAGCCAAGTAATTATCTCTCTCATTTCACACTCAGAACCATAAACATGACTATCTCATATAAAACTTTGTGGCTACACTGGTTTGGTTAGGGTGTGCTTACAATAACATGCACCGCACCCTAACTCGCACACACATATAAAACACCTGATAAATATCTCGTCCCCAACGGCACACAAATGGTTTTTTTTGTGAAAATCAGTGCCAAATACACTGTAAGGACAAAGTTACTGAGAAATCGTTGATTAATCATTCATTCAGTTCTATTGCCACAGGTGTGTTTGTGAAAGAATGGGTCATTCTAAAGAGCTCACTAAATTCAAGCATGCTACTATAATAGGATGTCACTATTGCAACAAGGCAGTTTGTGAAATTTATTCCTTCCAAGATATTCCACAATCAACTGTGAGTTTTATTAATTGAAAAGTGGAGCCACAGCAACTCGGCCACAAATCGGCAGATGACGTAAAGCTACAAAGCAGAGTCACTGAGTGTTGAGTGGCGTAGTGCGTTAAAGTCACCAATAATCTGCTTCCAACTTTGTGGGAACGGTTTGGGGAAGGCCCTTTATGTTGTAGCCTGACTGTTCCCCAGTGCACAAAGCAAGGTCCATTAAGGCATGGCTGGGTGAGTTTGGTGTGGAAGAACTTGACTGGCCTGCACAGAGCCTTGACCTCAACCCCATCAAACTCCTTTGGGATGAACTAGAACAGAGATTGCAAGCCAGGCCCTCTCCTCCACATCAGAGTCTGACCTCACCAGTGCTCTTCTGGATGAATGAGCAAAAATTCGTCCACATCAGAGTCTGACCTCACCAGTGCTCTTCTGGATGAATGAGCAAAAATTTCCACAGACACACCCCAATTTTTTTTAGAAAGCCTTCCCAGAAGAGTGGAAGCTGGAAAAGGATAATTAATTTCATATTACTACCTATAGATTTAGAACAAGATGTCATAAATGCTCCAGTAGGTGTAATGTGTAGGTGTGTCAATACCTTTTTCCATATAGTGTATAAAAGTATACGTGGTCTAGGTGTTTGGAAAGACAGATCTTTTCAAAGATAAGAATAGCATTACTATAATTCAGAAGTATTATTGTCTTTCATGGTGGTAAGAGAAGAATATTACTACATTAAATCTATTATTACAGAAAATCAGCTCACATGACTTGGCAAAAATGTAAAAAATGTAAAAATGACATGAAGATGTCATGTCTGTGACATGGCTGTGAAAATCTAAAAGAAACTAACCCTGAAGAAGAATTGTGCTGTAATTGTCTGTAACCCGTTATTTTATTCCACTATGTCTTCTCACAAGCCTGTGGTAAATAAATTGGAATTCTATCTGTTGTTACAGAGATTTAGTTGAAGGTGTGTCCAAGACAGGTGGAATGTTTCTCTCCCTCTGAGTCATGCAAATATGCACGCATGAGTGTCAGAAACAAACCTGACGAGGTATAACAGTATAGGTGGTTTGGGTGTGTCCAAGACAGGTGGAAAATCTCTCTCTCTCTCTCACACACACCTATTTTCAAATTGTGCAATAGTTTACTGTCTCAGTGCACTGCTACATAATTCTTAAATATTTCTGGCTAAAACAAATGCAGTTCCTGCACGTATAATACAATACTTACAATAATAATTATAATAATAATTACAATAGCAACATTTTATGCAGTTAAGCTCAGACCGTTCCCTTGACAAGTTGGTGAAAAAATAAAACATTTATCAAGAGGATTGTAAGAAGGTGGAATGTAAACACTGTAAATGGTGCTTTACTTACAGTACAACTTTAAATACAACATAAAAAATATTTAGTATTTTTATTTTTCCTTTATTTAAGAGCAATCACGTTGAGATTAAAAAGATTTAAGTGAGCCCTCGCCAAGAAAGCAGCCTAGAACAGCCAAAAAGACAATCAACAGAGAAACAGCACCACAGCCAACAAAATCAAATTAAACACAAGAACAAACAGAATGATGCACTTAACAGTTCTCTTAAAATCAGTCAAGGAGATAACGTTTCTGCAGATCATTCCTCGCAGATGATGCATTCTAACTAAAAGCTGTCTTGGCCATATTCAGACTGCACTATCAGAACGTTCAACTGAATATAATTATTAAAACATAAATTGGGCCTAAACTTAATTTGATAAGAATACAGACAAATATGAAGGAGGCCAACCAAACATTTCCTTAAGCTCACAGTGATGTGTTGAACATCTAGCGCCTGTTTCATACAGAATGATAAGCAGTCTTTGAGGTATATCTTTAAAAAAATATCACCATAATCTAAATACAAGGGGCAGTCGTGGGCTGGAGGTTAGGGATCCAGCCTCATGACCGGAAGGTCGCCGGTTCGATCCCCAGAGCCGACAGCACATGACTGAGGTGTCCTTGAGCAAGACACCTAACCCCCAACTGCTCCCCGGGCGCTGCGGATTGGGCTGCCCACCGCTCCGGGCAAGTGTGCTCACTGCCCCCTAGTGTGTGTGTGCTCACTAGTGTGTATGTGGTGTTTCACTTCACAGATGGGTTAAATGCGGAGTTGAAATTTCCCCGTTGTGGGACTAATAAGGGTCTCTTACTCTTAAAATGTAGCTTCAACTAGTTTTTTGCATGCCTGTTGAGTAAAGCAAAAACGGTTCCCAAATATAATCCCAATTAAACTTCTGTCTCAATTGTTTATTTATATATTAATATGTTTGTGACTCTTATCTTGCACAAAAGTAGATTATCTCATTGATTCCTTTTCATCACTTCACAGCTATGTCCCTGTTTTTCTGTAGACATTAGTATTTCAATTCACATCTGTTGACAAATACCATAGAAACGGTTGGCTTATCAGGGGAGTTTAAATATTTTGTTTAAATTTACATCAGCAGTACTACTACAGGCAGATTCACTCGAAGGAGGCCCCTAATATTCTGTAATAGGCAATCTGAACGAAACCAAGTGCAATGTGCTCCTCAGAGCTATATGGAGCTTCGAACTGCGTCAAAGTGATGAGGTAGGTGCCTAACAGGAACATGCAGCTCCACGTCAAAATGTGTCTGGCAGAAAATGAAAATCACTTCCAGCATCGCATGTAATGCGATTACACATACGTCAAGGTATGCAACAGATATTTTTGGTTCAGATTGCTTCACCCTAACGGGAGCCTCTATCGAGTGAATCTCCCTGTACTACTACTACTACTACTACTAATAATAATAATAATAACAATAATAATAACAACAATAAATAATAATAATATCTGATTACACATAAAATAATAAAGTCTTATAAGTGACAATTTCAATAATTAACCTTTACACCCATAATTGCTAATGTTTAAAAATGACAAAACTGACAGTGTTTATATGCTGATTCAGTAACACATAACTGGAATACTGTATTTGAAACCTCTATTCTCTGAGTGATCAAAGAAGCTATCTGTTCAAATGGGAAGTGACATATCTAAGTCAGAGCATCACTGTCACACAGGTGACCGATTGACTAATGTATCTCCATATCTTGTATTCGCAATTTTTATATTCTATAAAGGAAGAGGATCACATGTTGGCCTGAGCACAATAATGATGTTTCAATGGTATCAGATGCAAATAAGTTGAAGAAGCGTATCTTATGATCTTAGAGCATATTTTTAATTCTGTTTGACAATTTTAGTTCAGAAAAAGTGAAGACAGTTTGACTTTATTTATATTCCATATATTCACCAAACACTACATTGTTACATAGTTAACAAAACCAATATTTAAATTTAACATTGCCATCAGATGATGGTTTTGTAAGACATGGTGATGAAAATGACAACATCCTTAGATCTGTTTATTTAGAAGTACATGTAGTTATGGAGACAAAGCAGTCAAATGTTCTGCTAATTGAATAATTACTCTCAAATGGACTTTGTTTGTTAAAATTATAGGATATAGGAAAAACATTCTGCCATAAGATGGTGCTCTTGCACTGCTGGGTGCCTCCCTGTAAAGCCTGAAATAATCATTCAAAAATCAGAACTGCTGAGTTGGATTTGGTGGGAGTTCAGACCACATCAGACGTCTGTACGTATTGACGTCACATGCACAGATTCAAAAAGAAAATTTGGCTCGATATGGGCTGGTTACCTGAGCAATGCTGGTGTGCTGAAAGTCAGGGAAAAGGAGAGAGATATCGCCGAATATGAAAACCCAGTCATCCTCTGCAGAATCAACCATAACTGAGAAAGAGAGCCTGATCCACAAATGTATCCTACCCATTGTTACGTCTCCCACCGACTGCCACCCAGATGCCAGACCAAAACAAAACGAAATAAGAAATATTAAGAACACATCAAATACGGGTTTGACAGTTTATTCCATGCTTTGCATTTTCCTTCTGTCATCAAACTTATTCTCAACAAGCCACTGAAATAAAAAACAAAACAATGGAAAGATAACTTCAGAGAGACCCAAGTCCCAAAACAACAAACAAAGAACCTAATAACAATAAAAGAAATATAACTAACTTACCTAACAAAAGAAAAGAAAAAGAAACTATAAAAACACCACCCTCTCTACACTACCCATAAACAGTCCAACAGATCAAACAAAAAGGGCAGGTCACCCCGACGGTTCCTTTCTAAAAAAAAGAAACAAAACGACCATCATATCTTTACTGGCCCACAGAAACCTGAAGGACAGTAAATGAACAAAAAAACCGGTCTGTCGACTGGCGGGCAGCCAGGGGAGTGGAACCGTGCGAGACCGAATCAGAAAACCACTCCATATTGCTCCGACATCAAAGGCTTTTTGTAACTGGCGCCAACAGGAACAGCCCATCATATGCCGGGAAAACCGAGACGTCAGTCACACAGCAACAAGGTCCACCTGAGAACACTTGGAGGGAAAGGGAGAGAAAAGGGAACATCCAAACACAGGACGTAACACCCATAAAGCAGTGTTTTAACATTAGTTCAGTACAGACTCGGCTCAGTAGATTTACCCTGATAAGGTGATTTAGGCTATCAGTACATCCTATTTATTCTTCTAATGCTAGTAACACTTTCGGATAAGGACATTCACCAAATTCTTGTTTGAATTTTCCCGTTTCCACCTTGAATGATGCAGCAATTACATTCTGATGCCTGAGGTATTATAATAACTGCTGCGCCATTTAAGGTTTAGTGGGAAAATTCGAGCAACATAGCTAGAGCTAAGCCCAGAATCAACACTGGCTGTGATTTTTAGAGGTGGTGACAGTTCTGTGACCTGAAGGGACTCAGGTGTGATGCTGAATTGGCTGTTTTATTTCTGGACAGGTGAGTTATGTTAGTTGTTTGCTAGATAGCTACCAGGATTATTACTGTGGAATTTTAGTTTTACCATTGTAACATAATTCAATGCACCTTTGTAATTGTGAAGTTGTTTTAGCTGTATAGCTAATATTACCTGATTAATTAGCTAATATTAGTAGATATTATTTTGCTAACGCTGTCTTTTTTTGCTTCAAAGGTCATCCCTTATTGTTTGACAGGTACTAGCCATTATTCTCAAATAATTTCCAGTGTTGTAAGCAAAACCAACATAACATATACTTGGCTAACATTGCCTAAATAAAAATCTGACTGAGCTACCCAGCTTTCATATGAATAAAGCCGTTAGCAGCTGTCAGCTGTCTGTGGTGAAGCAGGTAACATATCCATACTTTCCCTCTCAGTAATGAAAAGGGCAGTTCAGATTAATCCATTCAGAGAAGAACAACCCACATTACAAAATCTTCTCCTGCACATTTCCACCAGAGAGGTTGTCACTTCCCCTCAGACCACTATAGTTGTGTCTTCACTTTGTAATTGGCACCGTGCTCTTATGCAGATATTAGGAACTCCAGGTCGATTTCTGTATGGCCAAAATGAATAGAGTTTTTGAAAAATCTCCTCTGTTGCATCCTGTGTTAAATAAAAATGTTCAGAACCCAATATGTCTTGTCCTGCGAACATTTTTATGTAGAATATCACTGGATCCTCTTCAGGATCGTTAAAGCCTTGAAATACAAATATTGCTACATGTAAACTGATGCACTGAAATGATGTTATCAGACTGGAAGCCTCATGCATTGGCAGTGTGATAACGTATTTCCATGTACAAACTGGCAGTAGGTGTAAAGAAGTCAGAACAAAGGAAGCAGATTTCCCTTCGTCTGATACTGAAACACGGCAGACCTTTCTGTTCCATACACAGCTTGATTTGAAAAGCTCTACAAACTTACCTGCACTCACGCTACTTCAGTACAGATACAGCTTAAAATTACTGCTCATCCCTGAAAATATCCTAATTCTTATTTTATTTCTGGGAAAATCTTCTTAGGACATTTTCTCAAGACATTCACTAGCTTCTTGTTCAGGTTTACATTCTGAACTGCTGCACCATTTAAAGTGGAAAGGGGAAAATTTGAACACGCAGCTGATGTCAGCTTCATGGAGAGTTGAAACGCAAGATGTGAGCAGGTTTCTCCATTTCTGTTTGATAGCTGAGTAACATTATCTTATTTTTCCTGTTTCACAACTGCTGCACCATTGGAACGGGAAAACTCGAATAAGAAGCTGTCGAAAAAGAAGCCAAATTCAGCCTCATAGGTGTAACACTGATAGTATTCTTGATAAGGAGTTTTATCCTACCGAAGAGGTTCTATTTATGGGTATACCTGTAAATATGCGCTACGGTAGAACATTTAGATAAGGTAGCACAGGTCATCAGAACACCACCATAGCCTGTTTTAATTTCGTGTAGCTTAGTGACATCAAATTGATGCGCAGTATTTAATAATGAATGTATAGAATTTTCTGATCTTCATTACAAATACATATTCATGTAATAGAAAAATTCTAAACATTTTTTTTAGCAGTAAACTAAAGGATTCTCCAGGACTTTAAATAAAAACAAAGTCATTATAAGACAGGTTTGTGTACGAACTGAACGGCAGTGTAAATAAGTAGAACGTATCTTCAACTGTGAAGCTATTTTTATAGCTATTTCATGATTAATGAAGGTAAACAACATTTTGTCCCATTTCATTTGTGTACTCTCTCTTCTCCATGTTAATAATAAATCATAATAATAAAAATAATAATAATAATACAATTATTTATTTGTGCACGTATATGATTTATTTCTTCATTTCACTTTAATATCACGCTGATAACATTTTTCATGGATTCTGTTTCATATATTCTCCAGAATGCCAATATTTCTGCTGAGCGCTGATTTCCACATTCCTGTTCTGCTTCCGTTCACAGATACACCCACATAACAACACCTTTCTTTTCATCACGAAACATTTACCATGACCTTTCAGGTCATCCCCTTTGCCTAAAGGCCAGGCTTTCATGCCTTCTCACACATACTAAGTATTAAATATTTATCTTTTTTAATTACTTTAAAGAACAAAAGCAAAAAGTAAACATTAGGGCAACCCAGCACTGCTTCATCATTTCAGCTTAGAAAAATATATATTTTATATTGTTTCACCTTTAGTAGAAACACATTATTACTTAAAACATAAAATGTTGCTTATAAGATCTTTTTTCACAATCTGTTTTTATTCTATTCCAAGTCTATTCCTTGTTGTGTACTGACTTTTTTATACTGTAGCGCCTCCTTATGGCAGCACAGCAACCACATAGCATACACCAAGAGAAACATGGACAGAGAACAGATCAGAGGATCTGATTTATTCTTAATATATTACTGAAAATGTTTTAATAAAGATAACAGGCTATATCTATATCTTAATAGTGTATTCACAATATATTTATTAGTTAAAGAGGTTTAAAAATGTTTTGGCTTTATTTACACACAGTAATCCAGGTGGGTATGACAATGATGGGACAGTGGGGTAAGGAGTGGTGGAAGCTAATCCTCTAACTTGGAGTATATCAGATTATATATATATAATCCACATGGTGCCTGTACATCCCCCTCCATAAGAACACATTCTGAAACTGCCTGAATCACAGTATGATTAACCCTACAAGAAATCATGAAATGAACTGTGTTTATATCTGCAAAGAGCCTTATGAATTTCAATTGTTGATAACACTAAAGAAAAATCAGTTTGAACGATGCAAGCATTACCATTTTTTAATGTTTTGTAAATATTTGAGAGCACTGTGGCGGCACGGTGGCACAGGGGGTGGCGCTGTTGCCTCACAGCAAGGAGTTCAGGTTCGATTCTCCTGCCGGGTGACCGGGGTCCTCTCTGTGTGGAGTTTGCATGTTCTCCCCGTGTCTGCGTGGGGTTCCTCCGGCTTCTCCGGTTTCCTCCCACAGTCCAAAGACATGCAGTCAGGCCAGTTGGACATGCTGAATAGCCCCTGGGTGTGAGTGACTGTCTGTCTGCCCTGTGATGGACTGGCGACCTGTACAGGGTGTATCCTGCCTTCCGCCCAATGACAGCTGGGATAGGCTCCATCACCCCCCACAACCCTGAGGGAGAAGTGGCTTAGAAAATGGATGGATGTGTCTATTGTGTGACTGGCATTTAAAAGTATTTGTCTTGTCTTGGCAATGTTACTTTGGGGAAACTTGCCAGTCAAAGTGGCGCTGAAAATTCAAAGCTTTAAAATGTGACTGTGATGTTTGGTGTGTCAAACTGAATATATACAAACAAAATATCAATCTTCCCATTTTGGTAAAAGATTAAGATTAAGTGACCCTTTTAGTCTCACAACAGGGAAATTTCACCTACGCATTTAACCCATCCGTGAAGTGAAACACCACATACACATTAGTGAGCACACACACACACTAAGGGGCAGTGAGCCCACTTGCCCGGAGTGGTGGGCAGCCCTATCCACGGTGCCCAGGGAGCAGTTGGGGGTTAGGTGTCTTGCTCAACGACACCTTAGTCATGTGCTGCCCCCTGTGTTCAATTTCTCTATTTTCATTTTCATATTTATGATTAGCTTTAAATTTCTAGGACATGTTTCAGTGTTTGATTGACGTTAGCCAACTGGGCTGCAGCAAAGATTTGGGTGTCTGATGGCTCTTGGACTGGAGATGGGGGCTGCCGCTCTGCGGTTTCTGTGTGCAGGCCCTGTTGTTGATGGTGGGGGGCCTGGATGTGTGCGCTCACGGTCTTGGGGTGGGGATCTGGGGGCCCGTGTGGGAGGGTGCTGGCTCCGTCCGGGGGTCTGGCCTCCTCTGTGTGGGCCGGGGTGCGGGGTCTAGGGCCTTGGCGCCTGGGGTCGCCCGTCTCCCGTTTGGGCCCCTCCCTGCACTGGAAGGGTCTGTGCCCCCCTGGGCGCACTGCCGGGTGGTGGGGGGTCTGGGGCGCGCCGGGGTGTCTGTCTGGCATTCCGGGATTCTGGATGCCTCCCGGGAGGAGGGGTGGGGCACTCAAGTAGGGGGACAACCACATAGGGCCGGTTGGTTCTGGACCCAGGACCACTGTGTCTGCGTGTATATGGGTGGGTGTGAAGTTTGTTGCGGGTGAGTGTGTTTGTGTTGGTATGCATGTGTGTGTGTTTGTATGTGTTTGTATTGTAATTGTGAGTATGTGTATTGTCATTGTGAGTATATGTATTGTAATCGTGAGTATGTGTATGTGCAATAATTGTTGTCTCTTGTGTGCGTGTGGGTGTGTATGTTTTGTGCTGTGTCAGCTGTGTGGGCGGGCGCCGGCCTGGAGCACGGTGGTGTCCTGGGGGCGTGGCCGCTTCGAGACCAGGGCCGGCCTTCCCTGCGCCGCGGCCGGGTGTAGGAAACCGGGGTGCCTAGTGAGTGCCTAGTTACAGACTGTAGTCCATCTGTTTCTCTGATACTCTGCTCCGGCGTCAGAGCCCTCACAGCGGGGCGAATGGGTGACAACTCGGTGGTCTAGCCGGAAAGCTAAGGCTAATGCTAACGCTGAGGCCAAAGCTAGCCCACCGGAACACCACGCTCCTCCGATTCGCGTGTCAAGCAGGCTTCCCTGCTCAGTGAAGCGCCCACTGTGGATCCTGTTTAAAGCACTCTGGTCATAGGAGACTCGATTGTCTGACACGTGAAGTTAGCTACTCATTTAGGGCTTTAGGGGCGCCAAGGAGGGGCGGTTACAGTTAGATGCTTATCGGGAGCCAGAGCGCCGGACATTAGTGGCACCCTTAGACTCTTAGCTGATAAGAGATATTCGAGGATAGTCATTCATGAAGGGGCCAATGATATCCATCTGCGGCAGTCTGAGGTAACTAAGGCTAATATTAGAGAGGTGATTAAACAGGCCCATTTACATTTACAGGGCACCAGGGGGCGACTCTGAATTTATAAAAGAATTTAGTGACTTCACTGCAAACCTGGCTGTGTGCAACGATAAAGTAATAATTGTAGGGGATTTTAATATTCACTTTGAGAAGGTAGATGACCCATTAAAAAGGGCATTTACCTCAATCCTAGACTCTGTTGGTTTTACCCAAAATGCAGCAGGGCCTACACACGACTGTCGTCATACGTTAGATTTAGTTTTGACACTAGGTCTTAACATAGACAAGCTTAATATCCTACTGCAAACCTCAGTGATCTCCGACTATTACCTAATTTCATATGAGCTACGACTCAGCCATAATATATATACGTCCCCTCGCTATTCAACAAAGCGCTCAATAAAACCTTCTACCGCCCTACAATTTATAGAAAATCTCCCAGAGCTATCAACCCCAGTCTCCACTGCATCAGACCCAATGGAACTAGATTTACTAACCGATTATTTAGAAAATACCTTACGATCCACTTTAGAAAATGTGGCCCCACTTAAAATAAAAAGAATAAGGCAGAAAAAGTTCGCCCCGTGGTACAACGATAAAACCCGGACCTTAAAAAAAACAGCTCGGAAATTAGAGCGGAAATGGCGTCATAGCAAACTAGAAGTGTTCCACTCTGCCTGGAAGGACGGCCTTATAGAGTATAGAAATGCTCTCACTGAAGCTCGCTCAGCATATCTGGCCTCGCTGATCGAGAATAATAAGTATAATCCTAGAGTTCTGTTTAATGTGATTTCCCAAATCACACAAAATCAGGCAGGTAATGAACCAGAAATCCCAGCAACTCTCACCAGTGAAGTTTTTATGGACTTCTTTAATAAAAAAATAGAAAATATTAGACGACAAATTCAACCCACAGCATTAAACCAAGCTTGGCTGTCATCTGACTTGGCTGATATAGAACAAAACACAGCTGTAGAAAAGAGCCTGGAAACCTTTTACCCCCTCCCACAGCTGGAGCTACAGAAGATTATCTCTTCTTCAAATTGCACAACCTGCACACTCTATGCAATTCCATCAAAATTACTCAAAGAAGTACTGCCAGTCATTATAAACCCTATTTCAACTATTGTAAACTCGTCCCTTAGTCTGGGCCATGTACCCAAAGCTTTAAACTAGCAGTTATCAAACCTCTGATCAAGAAACCAAATCTTGATGTCGCCATTTTGTCTAATTACAGGCCTGTTTCTAACTTACCGTTCATATCAAAGATCTTAGAAAAAGCTGTGGCCCAACAACTTAGTTCATATCTACACAAGAACCATATATATGAAAAATTCCAGTCTGGATTCAGGCCACACCACAGCACTGAGACGCTCTAGTTAAAATAACTAATGATCTTCTTCTTGCCTCTGATCAAGGCTACATATCTCTCTTAGTGCTACTTGACGTCAGCGCGGCTTTCGATACAATAGACCACAATATTCTCCTAGAAAGGTTAGAAAACATGGTTGGAGTCACAGGGACGGCCCTATCATGGTTCAGATCTTACCTAACAGAACGTTATCAGTTTGTTAGGGTAAACAATTTATCTTCCAATTATTCAAAAGTGAGATTTGGAGTTCTGCAGGGCTCTATATTAGGACCTTTATTATTTACCCTATACATGTTACCGTTAGGCACAGTTATAAATAACCATGGCGTAAACTTTCATTGTTATACAGACGATACTCAACTGTACATATCAGCCAAGCCTGATGACCAATACAGGTTAAAGAAAATAGAGGACTGTGTAAAAGACTTGAAAGGCTGGATGTCACGCAACTTCCTCCTATTAAACAGTAACAAAACAGAGGTTCTCCTTCTGGGTCCAAAATTAGCAAGAAGTAAATTACCAGATTTAATCTTAAATCTCGCCGACTTTCCAGCCACACCTGGTGAAAGCTAGATCCGTACCCAGAGACCTTCGTGCTTCAAGTACGGCTCGACTTGACCCACCATCTTGCAGATCACAAGGAAAACATGCCTCTAGACTGTTCACTGTCCTGGCACCAAGGTGGTGGAATGAACTTCCCCTAAGTGTCCGAACAGCAGAATCACTTGCTGTCTTTAAACGACGTCTGAAGACCCGTCTCTTTACACTACACTTATCTAATCACTAACACTGTCTATTAAAGATCTTCACCTCTTTTTGTTCACTGTATTTTATTACAAACTTTTTTTCAGCAGGTTTAGTGTTGTGTAGACTCTGTGTTGAGTTGTAGGTATTTTTCTACTTGTTGTACTTGTTTCAGGTCTCAATGCATAGATAACTTCAGGTAGCAATTTAGAGCAAAGCTCTGTAAAATTATGTCGACCTTTATTAACATGAGATATTCTGAAGTAATGACAAGCACTTTTGTAAGTCGCTCTGGATAAGAGCGTCTGCTAAATGCCATAAATGTAAATGTAAATGTAAATGGATCAGCAGCAAAAAATCTCGGCGTTATAATAGATTCAGATTTATCATTCAATCAACACACAGGCGGCATCACTAGGACAGCTTTTCTACATCTTCACAACATCGCCAAGATCAGAAATGCCCTGTCCCTGCGTGATGCAGAAACACTAGTACACGCCTTTATTACTTCCAGGCTAGACTACTGTAACGCACTACTGTCAGGATGTACGAGCAGGAATTTAAACAAACTCCAACTAGTCCAAAACGCCGCAGCCAGGGTCCTCACTAAAACTAGAACATCTGATCATATCAGTCCAGCTCTATCATCACTTCATTGGCTACCTGTTAAATTCCGTATTGATTATAAAATCCTTTTACTGACTTATAAAGCCCTACATGGTCTCACTCCTGAGTACTTACAAGACCTTGTTTCTCACTATGAGCCATCACGACCACTCAGATCACAGAGTGCTGGCTTATTAATAGTCCTCAGAATTCCTAAGGCTGCAGCTGGGGGAAAAGCTTTTTCTTATAAAGCCCCCAAACTCTGGAATGATTTTCCAGAAAATGTTCGGGACTCAGACACAGTCTCAGTCTTTAAGACTAGGCTGAAAACTCACTTGTTCAGTTTAGCTTTTGGTAGCTAATGTTCCCCCTAGATAAAGGCAGCAGATCCAGGGGTCCATGGATACAGGGAATTATAGTAAACTGAGACACTGGTGCTGTCGTCCCGCTGCTCGCACGCGGTCACTCAGGTTTGTGGACGGTGGAGCGGAGGGATGCCAGACTGTCTCAGAGTGCTGCCGTGTCTGTGTGTCCTTCCGGTTCTCTCCTGTTAGTTAAGCTGTCATATTCAGATCTGCCGGAGTCGTTAGCCACACTCTGTAAATGTTCACATTCCCTGTTTATGTACAAATGGATAGAATAAAACTAATTCCATCTACCTGCTTTCTTTCCGAGTATACAACCGCCCACATGTCCGGCTGGACACTGAAGGACGACTGACTGTCGAGGTCTCCTGCTGCCCACTTCATGCCAGCTGCCCACGCCCCAGCTGCCACCAGCTGCCTTGGACTAGCTGCCCACCCTACACTGATGTTCTCATAGACTCCTAGTTATTCCTAATACCAATATTACTGCTATTAATATTAGTAGTATAATCACTTGTAGGTAGTCTGACCAGAGGAGGACAGGTCCCCCCTGGTGAGCCTGGTTCCTCCCAAGGTTTCTTCCTCAGTTCTGAGGGAGTTTTCCCTAGCTACTGTTGCCCCTGGTTTGCCCACCATAGATTCTTACAGTCCTGTTAAAACTTTGTCTTTTCCGAAATTCTGTAAAGCTGCTTTGTGACAACATCCGTTGTAAAAAGCGTTACAAATAAATTTGATTTGATTAGATTTGCAGATGAGAAAACATCATTTATCTGAAACAGGAAAGTTCCTTTTGACTTTTGGTTGAAATTCAAGTGAAAAATATCCCACACAATGTTTTTTTTTCTTTTTACAAAGTTAGTATTATTTTGTTCTTTTGAAAGATGAACTATTTTCTTTATATTTTAATTTCCTAATCATATTAGGATTCTCACTTATTCCTATTTCCACTTTTGAATACTATACTCTTAGCCCATGTCTAGGTACTTTTGTAAGCTTTGATTTAAAGTTGTACGAAAGCTTTTCACGAAAAAGAGTTGTTTTACCAGTGTGATGCTAATTTAATTAGGGGGTTATTGAAATTAATCACAATTAGAACATTTTTTTTTTTTAATTTACATAAGCAAAGTGTACTCTTCAATCATTAGGTTTTAAGTTTAGGTTTGAAGACACGTGCAACATTTTTATTTCTTTACCTCATGCATCAATTTAAGCCAGAACCATCATGACTCTGAGGAAACAATATCATTGTTAGAAGGACTTGCTAACAGAAACTAAGGCCTACAGTAATGTTACAGTCAGTAGGCATAAAAAAAATCTAATTTTTGAGGACCGTGTATGGATTAAATACATATGTGAATATAATCCATTATTAAAAAACCTTGACTTAGGAACATTTGTTAACTGTTAAGTAAACTGTTTTTTATTTTTATTTTTTTACATATAATTAGTATTATACACAGCCCCGTTGGTGACATGCTGTATAAATAAAAATAATGTGTGGCCACAAGTTAGTAAGTGGTGAACTCATTCCCATGCCTTACTAAGTGGTGACCACACCTTATTTTTATTTGTACAGGATATCACCAGCAGGGCTCCGTAATATTAAGTTAGAAGTAGTAGCATTAATTAAATGTACAATACTTGTATTTCATTGAAATGTATTGATTATTTTCTAAATTATCTTTTGATTAAACATGTTTCATTCACGTTACAGGAACATTTGCTTCCAAAACATCACATCCTTGGGACTTCAAATACTTCAAATTAAACTAAGGTATGCATTTTTTAAAAAAACATACAAGCTTGTTAAAATTAACAATAAAATAAAGAATAAAGAAAATTGGAAAAATAAGGATTCTCGAGAGTATAATTTCTGTTTCTTCTGCAGTGTCTTACTGAAAAAGCTTGTTAATCTATTGTAAAACATTTTCTTAGATTTAGTGTTAGATTTAAGTATTAAGGTGGTGTCTAAATTCAAGATTTTTAATTTAATCCTTCGATTGTAGAGCCAAACTTCCTAACTGATTTAAAACTTTGTTTTCTTTGCTTAATTACCAGTTATGGGAGTGTTTGTTTTTTTCTTTATGTAATTTTACAAATTGTTTTTTCCCAGTTGATACTGCACAAACAATATGTTAATTTATTTAAAGCACCTGTATCATTTGGCTCATTGGCATATCTGTGATAACTAACTCCTGATTTTTAATAATGTGACCTAATGGAAGCACGTACAAACAAAGAAGAAACTGGCCTATTACAGAACCCTGTGGAACAGTATGTCATATTCATTGGAGCAAAGCTATTTTTAAGATATGTATGAAACTACATTTACACCATTCCAGAAAGGCTCACAAAATTTTCAATGGTCTACCATGTTGACCACTGCTTTTAAATCTATAGACTGAAACCTTATTTTCATCAGTGTTGACACTGAGGTCGTTAACTATCTTTAGCAGGGCTGTTCCAGTACTACAACCTGATCTGAAACCTGACTGGATTTTTTTTAAATATAATTTTTCTTTACAACCTCATTTATTTGTGCAAAAACTTTTTTTTCTAGTGAAGTAATTAAATTAAAATTGGTACATTTGAAATTGGTCTAACACTGCTTTAAACAGAAGAATCTAGATTGTTTCGTTAGTAGAGGCCTGACCAACCTTGCAGAACATTTGGAAAAATGCCTGTTTCTAAACAACAGTTTCTAATCTAAAAACATTCACACATTCACATTTCAATCATGTTGAAATCCAAGACCTCTCCATGGATCACAAACCTTATCGTGATGGAGGGGTTTGTGTGCTTGAATGATCCTAGGAGCTATGTTGTCTGGAGCAAAAGCTCCTGGTAGGGTCTCCCATGGCAAACTGGTCCTAGGTGACAGGCGAGACAAAGTGTGATCCATAATCACCCCTATGAAAACAAAAACTGGACTTGTGTACCCTGCCCGGATCAGGGTTACCGGGGCCCCACCCTGGAGCCAGGCCTGGGGGAGGGGCTCGCCAGCGAGCGTCTGGGAGCCGGGCATTCACTCATGGTGCCCGGCCGAGCCCAGCCTGAAGGAGCTACATGAGTCCCCCCTCCCATCTACCCACCACCGATGGGAGGGGCAGTAGTAGGGGTTCGGTGCATTGTGGATCGGGCAGTGTCCGAAGGCGTGGGCCTTGGTGTTCTGATCCTCGGTTACTGAAACTGGCTTTTGGAACTTGGAATGTTACCTCACTGGTGGGGAAGGAGCCTGAGTTGGTGCGCGAGGTTGAGAGATTACCGGCTAGATATAGTCGGGCTCACCTCAACACACAGGCTTGGGCTCTGGGTCCAATCTCCTTGAGAGGGGCTGGACTTTCTTCTTTTCTGGAGTTGCCCATGGTGAGAGGCGGCAGGCAGGTGTGGGCTTTCTCATAGCCCCTCGACCCGGCGCCTGTATGTTGGGGTTTTCTCCGGTGGACGAGAGGGTAGCTTCCCTACGCCTTCAGGTTGGGGAACGGGTCCTGACTGTTGTCTGTGCTTATGCACCGAATAGCAGTCAGAGTACCCAGCCTTCCTAGAGTCCTTGGGAATGGTGCTTGAAAGTGCTCCTCCTGGAGACTCTAGTGTCCTACTGGGGGACTTCAACGCTCACGTGGGCAATGACAGTGAGACCTGGAGGGGTGTGACTGGGAGGAATGGCCTCTCTGATCTGAACCTGAGTGATGTTCAGTTTTTGGACTTCTGTGCAAACCACAGTTTGTCCATAAGTGCACATGGCACCAGGACACCCTAGGCTGCAGTTCAATGATTGACTTTGTAGTGGTGTCATCTGACTTGTGGCCATGTGTTTTTTTTTTACACTTGGGTAAAGAGAGGAGCTGAGCTGTCAACTGATCACCACCTGGTGGTGAGTTGGATCAGGTTGGTGGGGGAAGATGCCGGTCAGACCAGGCAA